>NC_081355.1:118932945-119231427 GCF_030684315.1 Stegostoma tigrinum | reverse complement strand
GCTCTCTCTCTGTGTCTGTCTGTGTGTGTGTGTCTGTCTCGCGCTCTATATATCTCTCTCTCTATATATCTCTCTCTATATATCTCTCTCTCTCTATATATCTCTCTCTCTCTATATATCTCTCTCTCTCTATATATCTCTCTCTCTCTATATATCTCTCTCTCTCTATATATCTCTCTCTCTCTATATATCTCTTTCTCTCTATATATCTCTCTCTCTATATATCTCTCTCTCTCTATCTCTCTCTCTCTCTATCTCTCTCTCTCTCTCTATCTCTCTCTCTCTCTATCTCTCTCTCTCTCTATCTCTCTCTCTCTCTATCTCTCTCTCTCTCTATCTCTGTCTCTCTATCTCTGTCTCTCTATCTCTGTCTCTCTATCTCTGTCTCTCTATCTCTGTCTCTCTATCTCTGTCTCTCTATCTCTGTCTCTCTATCTCTGTCTCTCTATCTCTGTCTCTGTCTCTATCTATCTCTCTCTCTCTATCTCTCTCTCTCTATCTCTCTCTCTCTCTATCTCTCTTGCTGTGTCACTGTCTCTGTTACTTACATAATCTTTTAATAGATATTTTCTAATCTACCTGCTTAAAGGTAGTGTTATATCCCTCAGGAGCAGGTGGGATTTGAACCCTGTTCTCCTGGCTCAGAGACCTACCACCAGGCTACAAGAACCCTTAACCTTTAACCTGAAGATGCTAGGTGTCTGAAATGGAAATGGCATATTCCCAATTTAATCATTCATTTTAAAATGCATGATTGCTTTCAGTTTTGATAGTAATCTGGGTTTGTATTTAACGGTTAGACTTGATATACCCTGTGTCACTAAATGAGATTTCCTGTAGATTTTTAAGGTACTTTATGTCAACCTCCAGTTTCCAACTTTTTCTCATTTTTTTTTAAATGCAGGATAGATTGGACAGTGTCAAAGTATTGCACTAGTAAAGTTGATATTACTAGAGTACGGCAGTATTGGCAGGAAATATGCATTTTTGTGTTTCATTTCATCTTCAATAGTGCCACAGCTCTGAATTGAGCTGTCTTCCGTCTTCTGAAATATTGAGGCTGAAAAGATTACGTATTTGTGTAACGCCATCTTTTTCGTGTAAGGTTTACTGATTTCATGTTTGGGTGAAATGTACTTTTTGGGGATTCTTGTGATGACTTGCAAATTAAGCACTGGTGTAAATGTATTACTTGTTAAAGTTTGTACCACTCTGAAGTTGAGAACATAAAGCATACTTTTAAAAAAAAAAAGGCATTATCAATGAAGTAGCTCGTGCTGTATGTGGAATATGAGATTATAATTCATGATGTCTGTGAACCACAGTGGAAAAAGGCCAGGGCATATGTATATAGACTTGTCTTTGATCTAGGATTAAATCAACATATTTCAGTCCAGTTTTTTGAAGTTTTATTTCTGGTAAACAAGTTAGATCATGTGGAAGGTTGCATCTTATAATCTGTGATTTTGGTCCAATATCTTCATTAGAAAAATACAGAAAATGCTGAAAATATGCAGCAGCTGAAGCTGTATCATGGAAACTTAGAAAGTCATGCTCTGTATGAAGATGATCTTCTGCTAGGTGATGTCTTGGTAGCCTGGTAATATTCCATAATATTGAATATTCATTATTTCATGTCTGTCTATAGTATTATCTTAGGTATTTTCTGTAATCTGAACCTGGACATGAGACCTTTGAAATGTAAACCACATTCTTATTTCAAAGTGTAAACATTTTTTAAAATGTAGGACAGGAGAACTAGAATCCACAAGTGGTGATTTTTAGTTTGAAAACAATTGCCTAGAATGTTGGGGAGGAACTGTACAACATGTGTGTTTTGTTTACCCACGCATGTCAAATTTCTAGCTCAGTTGGCTGAACAGCTATTTGCAATGCAGAAGGATGCTGACACTGGGGTTCAATTCCTGCACTGGCTAAGATTAGCACAAAAGATTCTCCTTCTCAGCCTTTCCCCTTGTCTGAGGTGTGGTGGTCCTCAGGTTGAACCACCATCTCTGTTGTTTCTCTGCTGAAAGAGGGAACAGCCTATGGTAAATTAGGATGATGACGACTTTACCTTTATTTCTAGTTACATGCTGTTAAATCCTTTTGAATTTCCAATACACTGCTGTAGCTGATGTCATTTACAATGATTGTACAATGACAGATTTTTAAAAAAAATGATACTTACTAGATCTTCCTTTTTGTAAATATGAGTTACTTGGACTTATTGGAAGTAAGTTAGTGAGTGTTAAATTGCGCACCCTGCCTTCCATTCTGGATACAACTGCATGGGTTGAAGATACGTTATTCAAGATTGACTAACGGAATTAGTAACAGTTAACTCAAGTCACTGCCATTTCCTGTTGAGTGTCATTCATGCAACAGTAAATGGAGCAATCATTGCTTAGAAGCAACCATATCTTTTAAAAGGAAATTATACAATTATTTTAATAAAGCTTGTTAACAATGTTATTGTTCAACAGTGCAAAGAGACGAGTGAAGATTATTCTAACTCTATTATGCTTGCTGGCTTCTGTTGATTGAACACAGCAAATTATACCTATAGAATGTGGAGCATAGAACAGTACAGCACAGTATGGACCCTTCGGCCCATATTGTGCTGACCTATTATCCTACTCTAAGCTCAAACTAACCGGAATACCCTTCGTTTTACTATCATCCATGTGGCTATCCAAGAGTTGCTTTAATGTCCCTAATGCATCTCACTGTACTACCACTGCTGGCAGTGCATACCACACACCCACCACTCTCCGTGTAAAGAATCTACCACTGACGTCTCCCCTATACCTTCACCCAATCATCTTAAAATTATGTCTCCTTGTGATAGCCATTTCTGCCCTGGGAATAAGTCTCTGGCTATCCACTCTGTCTGTGCTTCTCATCATCTTGTACACCTCTAACAAGTCACCTCTCATCCTTCTCCATTCTAGTGAGAAAAGCCCTAGCTCCCTCAAACTTTCCTGATAAGACCTGCCCTCCAGTCCAGGCAACATCCTGGTAAATGTCCTCTGCAATCTCTCTAAAGCTTCCACATTTGTCCTATAATGAGGCAACCAGAATTCCATGTGTGGTCTAACCAGGGTTTTATAGAGCTGCAGCATAACATCGCAGCTCTTAAACTCAATTCCCATTCCAATGAAATCCAACACACCGTACACCTTCTTAACAACCCTTTCAACTTGGGTGGCAACTTTGAGGGATCTGTGGACGTCGACCCTAAGATCCCTCAATTCCTCTGTACTGCCAAGAATTCTGCCATTCACCCTGTATTCCGCATTCAAACTCGACCTTCCAAAATGAATCACTTCACACTTTTCCGGGTTACATTCCATCTGCCACTCCTTTGCCCAGCTCTGCATCCTGTCAGTGTCCCATTGTAACCTACAACAGCCCTCCACGCTGTGCACGACTCCACCAACCTTCGTGTCATCGGCAAACTTACTAACCCACCCTTCCACTTCCTCATCCAAGTCATTTATAAAGATCACAAGGAGTAGAGGTCCCAGAACAGATCCCTGCGGAGCACTACTGGTCACCAAGCTCCAGGCTGAATACTTTCCATCTACTACCACCCTCTGTCTTCTGTTGAACAGCCAGTTTTATAGCCAGACAGCCAAATTTCCCTGGATCCCATGATAACAAAGTGTGGAGCTGAATGAATACAGCAGGCCAAGCAGCACTTTAGGAGCACAAAAGCTGACGTTTCAGGCCTAGACCCTTCTGGGCCCGAAACATCAGCTTTTGTGCTCCTAAAATGCTTCTTGGCCTGCTGTGTTCATCCAGCTCCATACTTTGTTATCTCGGATTCTTCAGCATCTGCAGTTCCCATTATCTCCCTGGATTCCATGCCTCCTTACTTTCTCCTACCATGTGGAACCTTATAAAATGCCTTGCTAAAATCCATATACACCACATCCACTGCTCAACCATCATCGATGTGTTTTGTCACATTCTCAAACAATCATAAATCTTACCTCTCAGAATCCTCTCCAATAATTTGCCCATCACAGAAGTAAGACTGACTGGTCTGTAATTCCTAGGGTTATCGCTATTCCCTTTGTTGAACAAGGGAATGACATTTGCCACCCTCCAATCATTTGGTACTACCCCAGTGGTCAGTGAAGATGCAAAGATCATTGCCAAAGGGGCAACAATCTCTTCCCTTTCTTCCCATAGAAACCTTGGGTACATTCCCTCTGGCCCAGGGGGTTTATCTGTTCTCCAGTTTTTCAAAATTTCCAGCACATTCTCCTTTCTGACATCAGTCTGTTTCATGCTGTCCTCACAAATGACAAGGCCCCTCTCTCTAATGTAAAGTATTTATTAAGGACCTCCCCTACCACCTCCGACTCCAGGCATGAGTTCCCCTCACTATCCCTGATTGGCCTTACCATCACTCTGGCCATTTTCTTGTTCCCCACATAGGTATAGAATGCCTTGCGGTTTTCTTTAATCCTACCTGCCAAGGCGTTTTCATGCCCCCTTTTACCTGTCCTAGTTCCTTCCTGACTACCTTGTAACCCTCTAGATCCTGTCTGATCCTTGCTTTCTGTACCTTAAGTAAGCTTCCTTCTTCCTCTTGACTAGATGTTCCACATGTCTTATCATTCAGAGTTCCTTCACCTTACCATTTTCCCCTTGCCTCAGTGGGACAAACCTATCCAGCACTCGCAGCAAGTGCTCCCTAAACTACCTCCACATTTCTCTCATGCATTTCCCTGAGAACATCTGTTCCCAATTTATGCTTCACAGTTCCTGCCTAATGGCACTGTAATTACCCCCCCCCACCAATTAAATATTTTCCCATACTGTCTTCTACTAATCCTCTCCATGACTATAGTAAAGGTCAGGGATTTATGATCGCTATCACCGAGAGATTCCTGGACACATCTGACAAAGTCTGCTCCATCCAAAGGCCCTTGTATTTTTATTCACCTCTGTTTATTACAATATGTTACAATACATTGATGATTCATGTAACTGAGAGGGCAGAGCAGTCAACCAGATGTGCTGTGTACAAAAGAAGCACGAATCTTAACCGTAAGACTGTGGTAAATTTGATAAATTAAACATTGCAACTTGAATGCAACCCATTAATTGATTTTGCAAATGGAAGAAACTGTTCTAGTTCCTGATCATATAGTAATCTTTTGTCTATTTCTCTGTTTCATTGTTATTATGGGATATTCTAACTTTTTTTGATTTTATTCAACAGTTCACAACTTCCTTGTTTTATAGGATGCTTGCAGTCTGCAGCAGATTTGAAAATAGCAAGTGTAAAATTCAAGAAATATGGTTGACAAAGTAAGCGGGAAGTTGCAGGCCTATTTGCCTAATATCTGTTATAGAAAAATGCTGGAATTAACAAGCGGCTTATAGTTGGACTCTTGGCATATTTCAGTGCAGTCAGGCAGAGACAACATGGTTTTATGAAAGAGAAATAGTGTTTGAGATTTTTAATTCACTCTCAGGATGTGGGTGATGCTGGCTGAGTCAGCATTTATTGCTAATACTGAGTTACCCTTGACAAGGTAGTGATGAGCTGCATTCTTGAACCACTGCAATTCATGTAGTATAGGTACAACTACAATGCAGCTTGTGAAGGAGTTTGAGGATTTTCACCCAGCAATACGAAAGGAATGGTGATATATTTCCAAGTCAGGATGGTGATTGGCTTGGAGGGGATCTTGCAGATGGTGGTGTTGCCATAAATTTGCTGCCCTTGCATCTCTAAATGTTAATAGTCACAGGATTGTGACAAATTTTTGATCAACAATGAGTTCAGGGTAATGGGTTGGCGCAAGCAGGAAGATGGAGTTAGTTCGTTGTCAGATTAACCGTGATCTTCTCGAATGACAGAGTAGGCTTGATAGGTCAAATGGCCTGTTTTTTAATTCCTCATGAATCTGTTCTTATGTTAACTAGCTTATTCTTTGATTCTGCTCACTACCTTCACCAGAAAGTGTTATTGTGGGAAGCCTGATGGGTATTAGCACTATCTGTTTTTCTTTGGGAAATGTAGAACATTGGAATAAACAATGTTATGCTAGATACTTGTTTCATTTTCTTCCAGTGAGTTATTGGCTTAGCAGTATTAATTCCAGACAAGTCTGAAAACTTCAACTTTCCTTCTAATTTCTAACACTTCTTCAACTTCATGTGGCCCGTCTCCAAACTGTTCGCCCTTCTTCAACGTCTCTCTTCATTTCTGGGAATGCTCTATCTCCAATTTCCGTGAGAAGACCACTGATTCCTTTTGTAACCTTGACTTCGCTTCCTTTTGCACAACTTTCCCTTATGGACTCGCTTCACTTGTTTCTGATTCTCCATGTCTATCACATTGGTTCCAATGATGTGGATTTGATATACCATTTTTCTTGAACTGCCAGTTCCCTCCTTCCTTCCTTCCAGCAGTATCCACGTCCAATGATCCAACTCCAGCGTTTTCACCACTCCCAAATGATCTTGCCTGTCCCTCCCATTTCCAAAGTCCCTTTGCAACATTCTGGTCTACTTTGCAGTCATCCCTAACAACACCGCACACCTGCTCCACAACCATTACCACCAACTTTCCAGTTCTCTTTTTTATGACATCTTCCCTACAAGCACATGAAAGTCAACAGCTGTCCTTATACTCATGCTGCTTCTGGAATCAAATCCAATGCTTCAATTCCTTGTACTGCCTGTTTATATGTAGGATAACCTATATAATCCTATGCACGTACTTGTAGCTAGAGATGCAGACTTTTCTGAACTGTAGGAACCAAACATGGATTGTTCTCACCACAGCATGATCCAGGTTTCAAATCACCCTTTATCTTAATTTGCACTGTCTGCAACCTCGGTCTTCAATCTTCTCCCCTGCACCAATGAAGCTTAATGTGACTTAAGAAACAGCTTCTTTCAAATAGGTACTTCTACAATTTTCAGGATCCAACATTAATTCCAACAATTTTGGAGCTCTTAGCTCCATTTTTTTTTCAGATGGCAGCTGCTGGTGGTGATTCTCCTGTAGAAGAATCATTAGTTTCTTGTTTCATTATCACCTTTTCCTTTGCAGCATCATCTTTTGTCATTGAAACTCTCCAGTTTTCCACACTATAAACAGATTTTTAATTCTGAACTATTCTGCCACCCAATCCTGTCCCCACAACAACATTCCTGTCTCTGTATCTTTTTTCAAAAAAATTACTGATCTAACAGATGTTCAGTTCTAACTGAATCTCACTGATTACAGCTCACTCTCACCACACATATTGCCTGATCTGTTTGAGCATTTCTATCTTCTGTTTTTATTTCTAATCTAAGATTTTACACAGTTATGAAATGGTTGATACTCCATGTAGTCTCAGTAATATGAATTTACTGTTGACAGATCAAATTAATTTTTAGCTTAGAAAAACGATAAAAGTCTACCTTCTCACTTTGAGTGTTTCTCTAATCTTATTGGAGATTTGAATCCCTGCTGTTCTTTAGTTCTACCTTTGGCAGTCACTTGGAATTGAAAAATTTAAGCAACAGTTGAGATCCAACCGGAGTCACTCAAAATGTGCTCAGAGTAATGCTGAACTCCAAATGTTGAATTTTGGAAGGGTGGCAGTTTTTTTTGTACTTGAGTCATAATTTTATTTGTCTTTCTGGAATTTTGGCGTTCAGCATTCACTCTGCTTAGTTTGACTGTCTCAAAACTTCCAGCTGAGCTAATGTATCTTACTGACAATGATATGTTACTGCTAGGATCAGCTTGCTGAGTTAATGCAACCTCTTTCTGCCCAGAACTTTGTAACTCAATCTCATGCTTGACTGATTTTGGTTCATAAATCTCAGCATAAAGTTAGCAGCACCTTATTTCACAAAATTGACAATAGAAAACACTTTAGTCTATGAATATTGTTATCAAAATATGTAAACTTGATTTGCCCTTTTTAGTGAGTCATATTTGAAAGAGCATAATTATCAGATTGCTTTCTCGTCACTTGCACTGCTATTTAGGGTAAGGAAGGACTCATTGGCTTTAGCTGTTTCTCTGTTTAATAAAAAAAATTCTTATCTTTAAACATGATAAATGTTTCCTCACACTCAGGTCATGGTTTGATTTTCAAACTTAACTGGCTAGGAATAATTTGACTGTTTGCAGTGACATTTTTAAGCATGCTGTGTTACAGATTTTCTATCTATCTAAAAGCAAAAGCATGCTGATGTGATCAGAGGACTTGTGGCTCCATATAGAAGAATCATGATTTCTGAGGAACATGTTTGAGCTGATTTATGTTCAACTGTGTCCACAGAAATCAAGGTCACTGCTCCAAAACTAAAAATGAGGGGAAAAATGCCCATATAAAATAGCATACATATAGCATGGACTTTCCATGTTAACATTGGGTTGGTTGTAGGTACAGTGATCAAGTGTTTTGAGGGATGGAATTTCTGTGCTGACAAGTGGAAACCTTGTCTTTATTTTTAGACAGGCAAATAAATGAGCAGTGTAATAGTGTGAATATTCTATTCCATGTTTTTTTTCAAGGATCAGACAACTATTTGTACACTATTTTGTCTTGGATGGTTAATTAATTAGGATGGAGTCCTGGGATAAAGTGCATATTGTGATCGGGGGTTTGATAGGTCAGGTGGTTCACCAATTGCAAACCCTCCCTTGCTCATTCGTCCATGCTTTCTTAAGATAGCAAGTTGAGGAATAGTCAAATGATTGTGTTTATTTGAAACCAATATTAATTTCAGTAAGGTAAAAGTGCAAATTATTTGCATTTTATGGAAATGATGGCAAGTGCTCTTTTGAAATGACACAACTGCAAATGCTTTAGAATGGCCTTGTCATGTGGTCAAAGAAAATTAATGAGAATCTTCCTGGCTTGTGAAGTAACTCGTGCCATGCTAAATTGTAGAAGAATCAAATTCACATTTGACCTTTCTTTAAATGTGGAAATCAAATCCTTTTTTACACGTGGCTACTTCTTTATTACAATTCTACCTGAACAAAGCCAGACAGTGGAGGAGCTTTTTGGTGATTCCGAGCTCAACACTGTACATTTTAAGTTTGTTATGGAAAAGGAGAAAGATGGTTTGCAAAAATGGGTTTTGGATGGAGGTAAGGCAAGATCTGGCCAAAATAGACTGGAACAGCTACTTGAAGGTGCATCTATAGCAGAACAGTGTGAGGCCTTCAAAAAGGCACTCAGGAGAATGTAGGCCACATGTTCTCTTTCAGGTGAAATGTAGGAGCAACAAGCCCAGAGAACCCTGGATGTCTAGGAATATTCAGGACTGGATGAAAAGGGAAATAACAGATGCATAACTGGTACAAAGGGAGCAAACCAACGGATGTTTTAGAGGAACATACAAAAATGCAGGGGGAGATCTCAAGAAAGCAGTTTGGAGAGCAAAGGGGGGCAGAAAAAACTCTAGTGAACAAGATATTCAACAAGTACATCAATGTGAAGAGAATAACTTGTGAAAAATTAAGCCCATTAGAGACCAAAGGAGCAATCTGTGCATGAAACCAGAGGAAATTGGTAGAGTGCAAAACAACACTTTACATCTGTGTTTACTTGGGAGGAGGAGGATTCAAATTCAGAATTGGAGAAGATGGACCGTGAAACTCTTGACATGATTGGTATAATAAGTGGGGAAGTATTGGAAATTTAAATCCGCCTAAAAGTGGACAAATGCCCAGATCCAGAAACATTGAATCTCAGGCGGCTGTGGAAGATGACAGAGGAAATAACAGGGTCCCTGACCTAAATTTTTTAAATCTTGTCAGGGGAGTTGACAGAGGAATGAAGGACAGCTAATTTTGTTCCACTTTACAAGAATGGTGGTAAAGATAGACTCGGGAACATAACCCAGTGAGTCTCCCATCAGTAGCAGGATTACTATTGGAGGAATTAGTGAAGGAGAAAATTAATCTCCATTTAGTGAGGCAAGGTTTGATCAGGGAGACTCAGTGTGACTTTGTCAGAAGGAGGTCGCACCTCTCAAATCTGTTTGAATTTTTTAAGAGTAGGGTAGTTGGAGTAGTTTTTATGGATTTAATCAAAACTTTGACAACATCGCAAATGGGAAACTGACAAAGCAGGGGATTCAGGGTAACTTGGCAAGTTGGATCCAAAATTGGCTTACTGACGGGAGACATTGTTGTGGTAGAAGGCTGTTTATGTGACTGGAGTCCAGTTTGCTGTGGTGACTACAGGGATCACTACTGAATCCTTTTATTGTTTGTGATATTCGTAAATGATGTAGATGAAAACGCGGGCGTGGAAATAAGTAAGTTTGTGGATGACATCAAGATTCACTGGGTGGTTCATAGTGAGGAGGAAGGTCTTAGATTATAGGGGGATATAAGTGATTGGTCAGAAGAGCAAGTCAGTGACAAATGGAAATTAACCCTGATAAATGAGAGGTAATGCAGTTTGGAAGAAGTAATACGGGAGTACTCCATGAGTGACAGAACTGTAGGAAGCTCAGAAGAACAGAGGGATCATGGGTTGCCTGTCCATAGATCCATGAAAGTGACAGAACAGGTTAATAGAGTAGCTAAGAGGTCCTACAGGGCACTTGCTTTTATCAATCCAGGCACAGATTATAAGAGCAGGGAGGTGATGTTAGAGCTGTACAAAATTTTGCCTTGAGTATTTTGTGCAGTTCTGGCCCCCACACTATATAGGAAGGATGTGATTGTCCTGGAGTGGTTGCAGAGGAGATTCACCAGAGGAGAAGGTGAATAAGCTTGGGTTATTTTCTTTTAGAGCATGAAGGTCGAGGAAGAACTAATAGAGCTTTATAGTATTGAGAACATGGATGGGATGGTTAGAAAACAGCAGTTCCTTTTAGTTGAAGAGTCATTCTCTCTGGCAAAAGCATCAAAGTGGGAGCCTACACAGAAAGTGGGACTTAGTGTCCTCCAAGACAGGAAACCCTGTGTTGGAGAACTGATAACCAGTTGGAGGTCATGAGCTCGTCAGGGTTAACAGTGCTGGAAGGAGTGGTGGCTCTTGCAGGTGCTGTACTCTTGACGTGCAGAGATGTTCAGCACTGGATAATATCTTGGGTAGGTAGCTGGTGGAGGTGAGTTAGGGGCCTGGTTTTAACAGGTTGTGGGCAAGGTGGGACATTAGAGAGGGGGTGCCCCTTGTGATGTGGAGGCCATCAAGGAGGGACTCTGCCTTTCCCACCACTAGCCCATTCACGCAAACCAGCTGGCTTAACCACTGATTTTGGTCTCTGCTGCTGGTTAAATACCAGCAGTGGTGAGACGTGCAATTAACTAGTATTAATTGTGCACTTTTAAAAATTTATTCTCAGCATGTGGGTGTTGCCAGCCAGGCCAGTATTTGTTGCCTATCACTGTTGTCTTTGATGGTAGTCTGCCTTATTGAACGACTGCAATCCATCTGCTGTAGATAGACCCACAATACCATTAGGTAGGGAGTTCCAGGAATTTGACTTAGCGGTACTGAAGGACAGAGATAAATTTCCAAGTTGGGATGGTGTGCAGCTTGGTGGGGTATTTGTAGATTGCGATGTTCCATGTATTTGCAGCCCTTGTCCTTCTAGATGGTAGTGGTCGTGCATTTGGAAGGTGCTGTTTAACAAGCCTTGATGAATTTCTCCAGTGCATTTTGTAAGTTGCTCAGGCTGCTACTACTGTATATTGGTACATTTGTGGATGTGGTGCTAGCCAAGCAGGTTTTTTGACCTGGATAGAGAGTTATTGGACCTGCACTTGTCTAGGCAAGTGGGGACTATTCTATTGCATACATTTCTTTTGCCTTGTAGATAATGGACAGGCTTTGGGGGAGTTGGGAGGTGAGTTACTGACTGCATGATTCCTAGCTTCTGACCTCTGATGTTACTAGCTACTGTACTTATGTGGCTAGTCCAGTTCAGTTATTGGTCAATGGTAATCCTCACGATATCGATAGCTGCAGTCTCAGTGATGGTAATGCCATTAAAAGTCTGGGAGGGTTGGTTAGATTCTCTCTGGATTTGGTTATTACCTGGCACTAGTATGGTGCATATGTTACCTGCCACTTGTCTGCCCAAACCTTGGTTCCCACTTCTGACCTTATGATGGAAGGAAGTGACTGACAACGATTGGGCCAAGGTTCTCACTTGACTTGGCCTGGTGGCTGCCGAATGCCACCCTGTTTCTGGTAAGATAGCGTTGGGGGTGGATATACAGGTATTGGGGAAGCCACCTGCTGGATTGTATGTGCCCACCTATAACACCTTCAAACCTGTTGGCAAGAGAACTAAAAATTCCAGTCTGTGGTTTCTGTTGACAAAAATGAATATAATTGAAGGAAAAAATGCATGCTGTATTATATTTGTCCTTTTTTTTTCAAAGCAGTTTAATGTATAACAGGGTTATTTTTGGCTGATGAAGGGCCTAGGCCCGAAATCGTCAGCTTTTGTGCTCCTAAGATGCTGCTTGGCCTGCTGTGTTCATCCAGCTCCACACTTTGTTATCCATTATTTTTGGCTGATTTATTTTGCCCCAGCCTAGGAGTTATGTGTAACGAACAGGAATAATGATGATAATATTAAGAATGATATGATTCACGCCAGCCATTGACATTATTTTGATCAACAATGGCCCTAGTAATGTCACCCCTTGTATTCACTGGCTCACATTTGCTCCTCATTCATTTTAACTTTAATATTCTTGTCCTTTTATTTGAATTCCATCTAGAGCCTCACCCTGATTTGACTAATTTTCACCTCTGTAAAACTCAAATCTGGCAATATCTTTTAAGTTCAGTTCTGAAGAAGAATAACTATATTGAAATGGAAACAGTAATTCTGTTCCTGCCTCCACAGCTGCTGTCAGGCCTGCTGAGTTTCGCCAGCACTTCATTTTTATTTCAGTTTTTTATTGTACTCTGTTTTAGCTTTGTTTTGAAAGAGTTCTATTGTCGTGGTGAGTTGTCCAATAACATCTTAAAAGGAGAATAAGGAAGAATTTGGATTTATACCTGAAGGAGGATCCTGACCTGAAATGTCAGCTTTTCTGTTCCTCTGGTGCTGCCTGGCCTGCTGTGTTCCTCCAGCTCCACACTGTGTTATCTCTGACTCCAGCATCTGCAGTTCTTGCTATCTCTTTGGATTTATATGGCACTTTCTTGACCACTGGACATATCAAAGCTCTTTACAGTCTATTTGGCTGCTTTTGAAGTGTCGTCATTTGTGATTTAGAAAATATAACTGCCAAATAGAGCACAGCAAACTTCCACAAACAGCAATGTGTAAGTGCACAGGTAATCTGTTCATGTGATATTAGAATATAGAAATCTACAGTACAGGAAAAAGCCCTTCAACCTATGATGTTGTGCTGAACATGATGCCAAATTAACGTAATCCATTCTGCCTGCCCTTGGTCCTTTTCCCTCCATTCCTTGAATATTCATGTTCTTATCTAAAAATCCCTTAAACACCCATAACATATCTGCCTCCACCACTACCCCTGGCAGCATGTTCCTAATTCTTACCACGATCTGTGTTTTAAAACAAAACTTCTCCTTTACATCTTCTTTGATTTCCCTCTTTCACCTTTCAATGCATGTCCCCTAATATTAGACATTTCAAAACTGGGGAAAAGATTCTGACCATCAATGCTATTTATGCATTTCATAATTTTATAGACTTCTATCAAGTCTCCCCTCAGCCTCTGCTGCTCCAGAGAAAATAATCTGAGTTTTTCTAGCCCTCCCTTATAGCTCATACCCTCTAATCCAGGCAGCAACCTGGTTAACCCTCTTCTGCACCCTCTCCAAAGCTTCCACATCCTTTCTGTGATGTGGTGATTAGAATTGAATGCAATTCTAAATGCGGCCTAATCACTGTCTTATAAAGCTGCAACATGACATCCTGACTCTTGTACTCAATTCCTTGACCAATAAAAGCAAGCATGCCATATGCTGCCTTTACCACCCCATCTACTTGTGTGGCCACTTTTTCAGGGAGCTATGGACTTGAGCCTCAAGATCCCTCTGCAGATCAATGCTGGTTAGAATCATGCCATTAGCTGTATACTTTTCCTTAATATTTAATCTTCCAAAATGCAACAGCTGTCACTTGCTCAGATTAAACTCCATCTGCCATTTCTCCGCCCATATCTATGTTCCACTGTGTCCTTTGACAACCTTTGACACTATTTACACTGGCACCGATCTTAGTATCGTCTGAAAACTTACCAGCTTAACCATTTGAATTTTCATCCAAGTCATTTATGAATATCATAAACAGCAGAGGTCTCAGTCTGGATCCCTGTGGAACACTACTAACCACAGACCTTCAGCCAGAAAAACACCCTTTCACCACTACCCTGTGCCTTCTCTGGGCAAGCCAATTCTGAATCCACGTGGCCAAGTCACTGTGGATCCCATGCATCTTAATCTTCTGGATGAGGGACCTTCGAAAGCCTTATTAAAATCCACATTGACAACATCCACTGCTGTGTACCCTCATCGATCACCTTTGTCACCTCCTTGAAAATTTCAAACAAGTTGGGAAGACATGGCCTGCCCTGCAGAAAGCCATGTTGACTGCCTCTAAGTAGGTTATGCTTTTCCAAATGTGTGTAAATCTTATCCCTAAGCATTCTCTCCGATTAGCTTCCCAATCACTGATGTGAGACTCCCTGTTCTATAGCTTTCTGGATTATCCCTGCTTCCCTTCTTGAACAGGGGAACAACATTAGCTACGCATCAGTCCTCTGGGATCTCTCCAGTGGGTAGTGAGGATACAAAGATAAAAACAGAAAGAACTGAGGATCTGTAAATCAGGAGCAAAAACAGAAATTGCTGGAAAAGCTCAGCAGGTCTATAAGCATCTGTGGAGAAAAAAAAATCAGAGTTAACGTTTCGGGTCCAGTGACACTTCCTCAGAACTCTTTATACAGGCTGGGCCAAGCAGAGGAGGGTGATGGCTGTGGATGGGGATGATTCAAGTCTCCGCTTCAGGAAGATGTGGAGAGCCCTAAGGGCCTCCTGGTGGGGTATGGGCATGTAAAGGGATTGTATGTCCATGGTAAAAAAGAGGTGGCTGGAACTTGCAAACTGGAAGTTTTGAAACTAGCATAAAGTGCCAGAGGATGTGCGTGGACAGGGATTGGAGCGGGGAGAGAAGACTGAGTCAGGATTGGAAGAGATGAGTCCTGTGAGGCAGGAGCAGGCTGAAACAATGGGTCTGCTCGGACAGTCCTGCTTGTGAATTTTTGGAAGGAAGTAGAAGTGAGCTGCATGGGGCTGGAAGACTATCAGCTTGGAAGCTGTGGGGGGTGGGGAACGTCACCAGGTAAAATGAGATGTTACTATAGTGGATACAATGGCCTGATGCGCATGATCTGGGGAAGATAGGAGGAAGTATCTGAGAGCTGGCACTCAGCTTCTGCAAGGTAGAGGTCAGTACACCAGACTACAGCACATTTATCCGCAGGTTTAATAACAAAGTCAGGGTTAGATCTAAGTACATGGAGTGCAGTCAGTTTGGAGGGAGAGATTGGATTTAGTGAGGGGGACAGAGAAATTGTGGTGAACAATATCACGTTGACAGTTCTATTCGAACAGATTGAGTGCAGATAAAAGTCCAGAGGGAGGGGTCCAGGTGGACGGAGAGAGTTGGAACTGGGCAGTAGGGTCTGTGGGATGGGGAGTGATCTCTTGTCCAAAGAAATGGGCACAGAGACAAAGACAGTGGAAGAAGAGTTCGCCATAGTGTAATGCCCGAAATTCATTAAGGTCGGGATGCAGATGAATAAAGCTGACACTTTTGCAGAGTACAGAACATTCAGCATCAGTGAGCAGAAGGTTAGGAGGGGTGGTGAATACCCAACAGGAGGTGGGATTGGGAGAGAGAATGAAATCAGAGGGAAGTGGACGAGGGCCATGGGTATCTCTGAGCCGTTGCATCTTGTGGGTCTTGATGCCTGAAAGGAAAAGAAAAGGTCTCTTGTTAGCACGATGAATAAGCCAGAGGATGAAGTGGAACTGCGGAGTGGTACAACCCTGGGCCAGCGTGTTGCGATGCTATTGGAGAGAGAGGTTGAGAGCATCCATGTGACACTGAAAGGCACTGAGTGTAGATCTCCGGATGCAGCGAGAGCAGCTGTCTGTGGAACATTGAACAGCCCGGCGATATCTGTGATCCTGGGGATTTTTTTTAACATGAGGGTGAAACTTCATTTGGAATCTACGAGGGGTGAGTTTGAGCCAGAGGCAGTCACTGAGGAATGTGATATGGCTGTGAAAACATGTTTCAGCATATACTCAGTCAAACACCAGGAGTGACTGTGAAATTAATGTCAGTGGGCAAGAAGAAAGATTGGAACAGAAATCCTCTCTGAGAGGAGCAGAATGTCTTCAAGGTGGGCATGACTAGAAGAGATGTGGCAGTGAGTTAAATACTAAATAAAAACCAAAAGAACTGAGGAGGCTGTAAATCAGGAACAAAAACAGAAGTTGCTGGAAAAGCTTAGCAAGTCTGGCAGCGTCTGTGGTAAAAAAAGATCAGTGGTAACATTTCCAGGTCTGGTGACCCTTCCTAACCCAAAATGTTAACTCTGATTTTGTTTTTTCCTCCACAGATGGTGCTAGACCTGCTGAGATTTTCCAGCAACTTCGGTTTATAATTTTGAGGATATGAAGATCTGAGTCAAGGCCCCAGCAAACTCCTCTCTTGCTCTCTCGATAACCTGTGGTATATACCATTGGACTTTGGGGACTTATCCACCTTAATGCTCTTCACAGGAGCCAACACCACTTCTTTCTTGATCTCAAAATACCCTAGCTTATTAGCATGCTCCACACAAAGCTCACTATCCTCCATATCCTTTTCTTGGGTGAATGCCAATGCGATGTATTCATTTAGCATCCCACCTACATCCCCTACCTCCTGTATCCTTGAGTGATCCTACCTGTTCCCTATTTATCCTCTTGTTTTTAATATATGTATCGAATACCTTGGGATTCTCTTTAACCCTACCTGCTAAGGTCATTTCATGGCCTCTTCTCGCTCTCTTGATATCCCGCTTCAGTTTGTTGATTCATTTATTTAAGGATAAATATTGACCAGAATATTGAGGTTTAATTCCTTGTTCTTCTTGAAAATTGGACTTATAGCATCAACCCAAAATGGCAGATGGATCTGTGCTTAATGTTCATCTGAAATACAGAACTTCTGACATACATTGCTTTCTCAGAACTGTACAACAGGCAGTGGAGTCGTAGTTTTGACTTTTGTGGTCAAGTCCTGGGGAAGTGGGATTTTAACTTGCTATGCAGAAGTGAAACTACTACTGGTCGAACAATTGTCAAAACAGAGAATTGCTCAGTGACTGAGCTACCATGATTCAATAAATAATATGAAGCCAATGTTTGAAGCTGTCTACAAGAGAAATTTTTCTTGTTCTTGTCAGTTTAGGAGTGTTAGTATAGTTTAAAATTATTATAAAATATTTTGTTACACACAAGTTGAGGAGATGTTATGTTTGCACATGATCAATGATGACTTGTCAAATTGACTGGTTTCATTGAATCCAGACAGGATATCTGACGTTAAAAATACAAAAACAAGTAAGGATATTAACCCATAGCATGCCAGATATCTCTTTTTGAAAAATCATATTTCTCTAGAACTGCTGGTTTATGTTTTCCGCTTGTGTGTGTAAAATCTCAAAGTTATGTGGTTGATATGGGACAGTGATTTTCACATCCTTGGCTACGGAAAAATGTGTTAAGTTTTCAAATGAAGTGTCTTTCATCCCAAGGACCATTTGTTGGTTCGAATATAAAAATGTAACTGGGGTGTCAGAATGCAGTCAGGAAAAGAAAAGCCTAAATTTAAAATGGCTAGTGAGTACAAGTATCACGTTTTACAGAGCGTACAATTAGTGTTTTACTTTTTACTTCAAGGCAAGCATATTGCACTGCACCCACAGAACAAGCTAAATGTGTCATAAGTGGAAATAAATGACGTGGTAAAATGATAAGCTGCTTAATACTGGCAACAGTGTGTAACTAGAAGCTGTCTTGGTTTGTATACAAATTCAGCATCTGAATTCTTGCTGACTTAATATATTGCCTTGTTGATGAAATTGAATGTACTCTTTGGACACAGATGATAGCAGAAAAATAGCTATCCTCCTTGCTGCTTTTGAAGTTAGTAATCATAGGCTATCTTCTGTGCCATTTTACGAACTTGAGAAGAAAAATTACATAAAAGTTTCTCTATATCTGAGATGTAGAAGATGGGACCTGCTCATGTATCAATTGGTGTTAGTTTGTGTTTTAGTCTAAAAGGCTGAATCCAAATTAATTTTACAACATGCATTTTATTTTTCTGTTGCTTTTCCATTGTTTCCCCAGCCTTATTTGTTCACCAATTGTTATATTAAGCAAGTTTGCATTTCTGGATTGTGAACCTCACTCCATTTAATTCTTCACCTTTTTCTTTTCTTTAATTCTAAGTGATTATTTCACATGTTCAATATTGAATTGCCCTTTGCCACTTAAGAACATAGGAACAGGAGCAGGTCATTCAGCCCCTGGAGCCTGTACTGTCATTCGGTAAGATCATGGCTGATCTATGGTCTGATTCCATGTCTGCCTTAGGCCCATAACCCTTGACATCTTTGCTTAATAAAAATTAGACTATCTCAGATTTAAGAGAGAACGTTTGAGAAAGAGAGTTCCAAACTTTCACTACCCTTTGCATGTAGAAGAGTATTCTGACATCTGTTCTGAATGGTCTGACCCTAATTCTTAGACTATACCTCCGTGTTCAACTAGTGGAAATGATACATCCTTATCTACTACCTTTCCCTGTTAATATGTTTAAGACTTTGACTAGATCACCCCTTAACCTTCTAAATTTTTGAGAATAAAGACTTAATTTGTCTAATCTCTCTTCATAAATTAACCCCTAAAGTTGAGGTTTCATCCTTGTAAACTTGTGTCAAACTTCCTCCAGGACCAAAACATCCTTCTGAGGAGGGGCCACCAGATCCATAACACTAACTCTGATTGCTGTTCATAGTAACTTCAGTTTTTGATCCTTTCTAAGGTGTGGTGCCTAGATGTGCTCATAGACCCCACTTAGAGTACTGACTAGGGCCTATATATCCCCACAGTAGGCTATTGCAGAAAATACGGAGTCGTGGGATTGAGGGTGAATTAGCGGTTTGGATCAGAAATTGGCTAGTTAGAAGAAGACAGAGGGTGATGGTTGATGGGAAGCGTTCATCCTGGAGTTCAGTTACTAGTGGTGTACCGCAAGGATCTGTTTTGGGGCCACTGCTGTTTGTCATTTTTATAAATGACTTGGATGAGGGCATAGAAGGATGGGTTAGTAAATTTGCGGAGGACACTAAAGTCGATGGAGATGTGGATAGTGTGGAAGGATGTTGCAGTTTACAGAGGGTCATAGATAAGCTGCAGAGATGGGCTGAGAGGTGGCAAATGGAGTTTAATGTGGAAAAGTGTGAGGTGATTCACTTTGAAAGGAGTAACAGGAATACAGAGCACTGGGCTAATGGTAAGATTCTTGGAAGTGTAGATGAGCAGAGAGATCTCGGTGTCCATCTGCATAGCTCCCTGAAAGTTGCTACCCAGGTTGATAGGGTTGTTAAGAAGGTGTACGGTGTGTTAGGTTTTATTGGTAGAGGGATTGAGGTACAGAGCCATGAGGTCATGTTGCAGCAGTACAAAACTCTGGTGCGGCCACACTTGGAGTATTGCGTACGGTTCTGGTCGCTGCATTATTGGAAGGATGTGGAAGCATTGGAAAGACTGCAGAGGAGATTTACTAGGATGTTGCCTGGTATGGGGGGAAAGTCTTACGAGGAAAGGCTGAGGGACTTGAGGCTGTTTTCTTTAGAGAGAAGAAGGTTAAGAGGTGACCTAATAGAGACATACAAGATGATCAGAGGATTAGATAGGATGGACAGTGAGAGCCTTTTTCCTCAGATGGAGATGGCTAGCACGAGGGGGCGTAGCTTTAAATTGATGGGTGATAGATATAGGACAGATGTCAGAGGTATGTTCTTTACTCAGAGTAGTTAGGGCGTGGAATGCCCTGCCTGCAACAGTAGTAGACTTGCCAAGTTTAAGGGCATTTAAATGTTCATTGGATAAACATATGGATAATGGAATAGTGTAGGTTAGATGGGCTTCAGTTTGGTTTCACAGGTTGGCGCTACATTGAGGGCTAAAGGACCTGTACTGCGCTGTAGTGTTCTATGTTCTAACTGCAGCATTACATCTGAATCGCTATATTCTAGTGCTTTAGATATGAAAGCCAACATTCTGTTAGCCATCCAGTCTATTTTCTGCACCTGTTCATATTTTGAGGAGCTATTCACCTAAACCCACATCTCATTTGACAGCCACTGTATTTAAATTTGTGTCTTCTTAAAAAAAAAACCCTGATCTGTCATTTTTCAGTCCAAAATGGCTAACCTCACACTTGCTTAATTTACAATCCACCTGCCACAGCTTTGCCCATTCACCTAATCCATCAATATCTTATTGTAATTTTATGCTGTCTCCAACACCACCTACAATGCTGCCTGACTTTATGTCATCATCAAATTTAAATGTTTGACTTTTTATGCTATTATCCAAGTTGTTATTGAATGTCATCAATAATTGAGGTGCCAACACTGATCGCTGCAGGACACCACTAGTCACATCCTGCTAATTTGAGTACTGAGCCAATATTCCAGTACTCTTTCCTGCCACTCAACTAATTTCCTAACCATGTCAGTAATTTTCCCTCATTTCCATGGGCTTCCACCTTAGATAACAATTGAATGGAGTTCCTCCTGGTTCTGACTCCCGAGAAGAGAATCTCCCTTCTTTCCCAGGCAGCACCCAACAGAACCATGAAGGAGGTGTCACTGAGGTATGAGTGAAACTTCTGTTTTTTATGCAGTATCATAAAGGGGTCTATGTTTTTATGGGAGGGAGGGACCAATATAAGCTGTTTAGATGCTCCCAGTTTGCAGTAGGTAAAATGCTGCCCTTTCAATAGGGTGTCAACACCAATGTCCCCAAATAACCTACTTGCTTACTCTAAATGATTCGCCAAGTTACTTGGACAACATTATGCTTGTATAGATAATGAAGTGCAAAGCACACCATTACATGTGATAACTTGTCCCAGACCAAGACAAATGACAACCTGCTTGGCACCATATTTAACTCCAACGTAGAAAATCCTAGCCCCTGTTTTTTTCTTTTATCTCTTTGTTATTTTAACTCTACTTAAGATGACAATAAAAGTAATATTTTCCAACTGAGTTTTTACTTTAATTCTCAGTTCTTTCAATGTATCCTTTTACTTTCCGGTTGGCATAGCCAATTTTACAGCTGGCCCACATGATAAACTGTTGCTGCCCAATGACTAACAGACACTGATACAATTCACTGGATGAATGATCTTGTTTATAATGCTGACATCTGGTTGCACCCAGATGATTTCATTTTCAGTATACAATGAATTAAAATACAATTGTTTCAGTTTCATCCTTTGTACTTTTTGTTCAAAGAAGTTGTGCAAGGAGGGCAAATTTCATTCAGATTTGTGACGAAGTAACTTAATCAAAGTTACAATGTTCTTTTTCGTTTGTGGTTGTATTCAGCTTCCCTTCTCAGTGATTTCCCCTAGTTTCCCTCTTGATTCTGGTGAACATCTACTTTTATTTCTCTTTTCTTTAAAAGAGACCAACTTCCTGAAACTGTAATTGCCACGCTACACACTTATCTTTCCATTAATGTATAACGGTGTGTGTTGCAAAAAGAACACTTCTCTTTGGTCTTTCTGTGATCCCACTGGCAGCCCATCATCTATACTTGAAATGTTATCTTGCTATCTCTCTATGGATACTGTCAGACCTGCTATGATCTTTACCATTTGTTGTTTTCAGTAATGCTAACACAGACGACTGTGCGTTCAATTTTTATTTATTAAACATTCATATTTTATGGAAAATCATTTTTTCAATCTTGATTATCTTTGCAGTCTTGTTGAATGAAGCCACAACCCTGAGTCAGATAATTTTCTGGATTATATTAGCCTCCAGAAAATTGTTTGTAATTGTGATACCGACTGATTTGAAAGGAATGAAAATACCCTACCTTATTGCTGTGATTGCAGAAGATTTAAAAAAATGTAGTCCAGTTTTCTTTTGATTCTTCCATTTGGCATTTCATTTTGAAGCACTGCATACTTGGTTACTATGGTGGCAATCACTTTTGCGTCACGCTGTTGAGTTACCGGGTGGTGGTAATGGTGTTGGTCAGGAAAACCTGGAAGTGGGCAGTTTCTTTATTTCTAGTATGTCTACTTCTCCAGCTGTGCAGTTTTTCTGTTTATTTCACATTATGTACTTCTGTCACCAATAATTTGAGAACACAATAATGTTGATAATTTCCATGCTACCATCACCTGATTAGATTGACTTTGAATATGATTTGAATTATAATAATAAATGGTGCTACTGCACTAACTTCCTATGGACTTCTGCACTGCTTTACAGTTCTTTGGGAAATTTAAACTTTCCGATGACATTATAAGATGAGTATTTTTAAAATTGAAAAATTATTTTATGGCTTAACTCTAGATTGTTGTTGCAGGATACAATTTAGCTTATTACCTGTTGCTCTGAAATTTCTACCTCACTTCCATGAGCATGTAGTAAAAACTTGTCTTGGGTTCAGCTTAAGTATTTCGTAAGTGTTCTGATGAGCTCTAATATCAGGAGAGGAAGGGGCAATGATTGTGCCTCTGTGTTTCTTGTGAAGAAAAAGCAAAAAAAAATTGCATTGATGTCATTCTATCATTGCACACAGCCTCTGGGTTTGCTACAGTGCATCATAATCAGTTAACTAAATTTGAAGTGGGGTATCTGCTTTATGTGATTAAACATGGCTGTTGAATAACATGAGTTTTCATCCTGCAAGTATTAAATTAGACAAATGTCCAGTTATTCAGTTTTTGAAGCATTACTTAAGGGTAGTAGCAGAGTTGACACAGTTACAATGGGCCAAATAACATCTCTAGAGGAATGATTGCCACAATACCAGGGAACCTCCCTTCTCCTTCTTGAATAGCAACTAGTTACCTGAATTACCTAAAATGAAGATTCTAATTTTATACTTGGATTATAACATGCAGTTCTGGACTTTACACTCCCTCTATGGCAAGCAAGTATAATAAAGGCTGAATAGATTGATTCCTGGGACGGCTAGATTGTTGACTGAGGAGACAAGGCCTATGTATTTTCTAAAGTTTAGAAGGATGGGAGATAAACTCATTGCATCAAACAAAAATTGTACAAAGTTTGACCAGATAGATGCACAAAGGGTGTTCCCCTGCCAGTGGTCATCTAGAACCAGGGCATAGTTTCAGATTAAGTTTTTAGGCTATTCAGGAGGAATTTCTTTACCCAGTTGTTCAGTAAGTTCAAGATAGAAGTTGATAGGTTTCTAAATCTTATAGATCTGAGGGGATATATGGACAGTGTGGGAAATGGTGCTGAGGTAGAAGATCAGCCATGATCTGGTTGAATGGGCTAATCCTGCTCCTATCTCCAGTGTTGCTATCTCCTGCAAAATACAGCACCCCTGCCAATGCAGCACTCAACTTGTTCATTACAACGCTGTTTTGATTCTGCACAAATACTCAAATTGCTAACAAGTTACATCGAGTAATGGCTTACGTAGCAAATTTATTCTCTAGTCTTAGCTTCTCCCACATGCTTGTTTATTTTCCCTTTAAAGTCATCTATACTACTTGCTTCAAACATTCTCTGGATAGTTGGTTCCACATTCCTGTGAGTCTCCAAGTAATAATATTTCTTCTGAATTCCCTATTGGACATCTTAGTCACTATTTCACATCAATAGCTTCTAGTGGATGTTGTGTCCCACAAAAAAATAAAGTCACCTGTATTCCATTGAATCAGTTCTTCCTACAATGATGTGTAACTTTGATATTTATTTCTGTTGACACTCATTTGCCTAATATTTGACTATGCTATAAATATTAAACACATTGGCTGGGGAATTTGCTACTATTAAATGCACAGTATATTATGATTCTTGAAATAGAGATCAGTGAAGTCCTGGGTTCAATCCCTCATCTGTTCTGAGCTAATTGGCCTCTGCTGCACCATTTCTGTTACAGCTTTCTGAGGGAAGGAAAAAAGAGTCTGGTTTCCATGTATAATCTGTCAATCAGTGGGAAGTGAATATTGGTTGAAAACAGCATCGATTATGATGGTCCCCATGGCTAAATAGCATGCCAGCACTTTCTGTTTTTGTACACTTTACCATTATGCACATCCTGAAAAAAACCATGCTTTTGTATAAGGTATTGGCTTCAGAAGATATTTTTGACCTCCCAAAATGCATCACCTCCCTCATCCAGATTAAACTCCTCCTACTATTTCTCTGACTGACTTACAAACTGATATATATATCCTGCCGTATCCTTTGACAACCTTGCTCATTATCCACAACTCCACCAATTTTATGTTATTTGCAAATTTGCTAATTGGGCCATATATATAATTACAAATAACAGAGGTCCCATTAGTGATCCTGCTGGAACATAATTGGTCACAGACTTTTATTCAAAAAAGAATCCTCCACGACTACCCTCTGTCTTCTATAACCATGTCAGTTTTTGTATTCAACTTGCCAACTCACCGTGGATCCCTGGTGACTTAATCTTCTGAACCAGCCTACCATGAGGAACCTTGTCAAATGCTTTAACAAAGTCCATGTAAACAATATTCACTGCCTACCCTCATCGATGATCTTTGACATTTCCTCTAAAAACTCAATCAAATTTGTGAAACATGATCCCTCCAAAAAGAAATGCTGAGTATCCCTGGCAAGTCGATTCTTCTCCTATTGTGTCCCCAAGAATCTTCTCCATTAATTTCCCTATCACTGATATAAGACTCTCCAGCCTAAATTTTCTGGATTACCCCTGTTGCCCTTCTTAAACAAAGGAACAAAATTGGCTATTCTCACGTCTTCTGGGACGTCGCCTGTGACTAAACAAGGTACGAAGATCTCTGTCAAGGCCTCTGCAGTCTCCTCCCTTGCTTCCTTCAGTATCTTGGGATAGATCCCATCACACTCTAGCACTTAACTACCTTAATGTTTTTCAAGACACAAGGCACTTGTGAACCAATTAATACATACGTTTCAATGCAAACACTGTTTTCACTTCATATTTGTATTCCTATGAATTGTCCTAATCAGTGCTAGAAAAAAATGCATCAACAATATGTACCTTTTTTCAGGAATACTGAACATGTTACGGTGCTTCAAAATTTATTTGACAGTAGGTCAGTATGACCTTTTTAACTTGCTATGTGTTCGGCTGCTGAGACAGAAAATTGGGACCAGAATGAAATACTTATCTCTTTACTCTGGCCCTTTGAGGTTAACACTTATTAAAAAGAGATTTGGTGCTTGAGGATTGCAAAGGGTCAGAAATTGCTGCAGCTCTGAATTTTGTAAGGAACAGCATAAATTGGACAGATTGTGACTTTTTTTTGAAGAATCATCCTAGCGGTGTGATTTCTTGCCCAGAATTTAATTTCAACTGTTTGTGACTTAAATCTTGTCAATACTGTTATAAATTTGAACTGTATCTCTGACTTTATAGAACTTCAGTTAAAAAAGCTCAAAATGATCACTTCAGATAGATATGGGTTGTGCAACATAATTATCCATGAATTCAATGAACAGCTGCAAAACGCAGCGTGGCTTGTACGAAGGATGAAAGTACCCTATTGGGGAAAAGGGTGAGGGTTGAGGGCAATTGGTGAGATACTTGAGATCTGATATTAATAAGGTATGTTATTTGGCTGAGCCAAAGGAATTTTGCACAACATCTGTCTTGCATTGTTAAGGACTTGGGAATTTGGTGTGGCTGAATGCTTCAAAGTTGAGACATTCTATTCATCAGCTATGACATCTTGTTCTGAGTATGCAAACAAATGTGTGCCTGTAAGTTGCCACTTGGTCTTGAAACTGCTACTGTTTAAAATAAAACTGAGCTGGTAAAATGCCACGTCAGTACTTTGAAGCATGTTCTGAAAGTCCCTTGTGATGGTGAAACAACAGAAAATATGAACACAAATATCTTTCGTGTCACTAACCTATTGGAGAGAATAACAGATGGCTGGGAGTGTATTCCAAGTCTTCAAAACACTCTAGGGTCCTAACTGACGACCTCTATCATTTTGAATGAAGCTGCAGTATAGCTTACTATTTTTTTAATTGTGATTTGTATTCCCACTGCAATTGTCATTTTCCCCAGCAGTAGTGTGGTTTTCCAGCATATATTGGGACATTGGGAAATTTTTCAAGATTTGTGACAACTACAATGATGAACTCTGTCTTTTTTTAAAATAGTAAACATTTTACTTTTGGCATTTCACTCCCTCACTCATAAGCATAATTATACATTTTGGTTATGCTGCACAGTTAACTTTTAAAAGGAAAGATATCTTGACTGTATGAAGCAGTACAATAGTAGATTGTACATATGAAAAGCTAAATGGGGTTTAATTAATGCTAAAGATTTAGAAGCTTTAAATGCTATTCTTCTCTTCAACAGTCAAAATTTGGATGGCTTGAAGCCAATCAAAGCTTTACCTTTTTTGATCAGCCCAAGTTTAACTAGTACTGTAAAATACTTGAACAGATCTGTCTTTTGTAGTTTCCAATAAAGTTAGCCTTCCACCAAGACTTTATTTATCTGATAATTTGTATTAAATTTTAAATAAAAACTAAGCCTCACAACATCTGTGGAAAGCAGAGTTAATTTTTCAGGCCCAGTAACGCTTTTCAGAATTCTGGGTCACAGGAGGCAAAACATTAACTTTGCTTTCTCTTTACAGATCCTGCTGGACCTGCTTGAGTTGTTCCAGCAATTTGAATTTTGTATCTGACTAGCAGCATCCTCAATACTTTAGTTTTTTTTTCTTATTTAGTAGAGTACTTTGCCAGCTGCAAAATATAACTAGTTAATTTGTGTATTTGTTGAGACTCTGGTCATGACCAATAAAACCATTACTGCTTACTGAAGCTTTATAAAATTAGAATCTGTATCATATGGCATCCTGTGGTATCCACTGTTAATTCAAACCAGGTAACAACCATGGTAAGTTCAAACAGGGAAAATTTGCAATATCGTTAATTTTAAAAAATGTCATTGGGCGTTGCCAGCAGTTGTGTGGTCTGGCACTGAAAATAAATACCATACTTTCAATTCTCATCATCTTTCTGCATATTGGCATGCTGGCCAAATGATTGGTCTTTTCTTATACCATATAACACTGTCCCTAAGAAGAAAACAAAAAGTTAACTGAAATGTAGAATTATTGGCCTTCTCTTACTGCTATATTCAATCAGTTTTTAAAGCCTGCTCCACCATTCAATTTGAACATGGGTGATTCAATACCCTGTTCCTACTTTCTTCTCCATATCCATTTGATCCCTTTAGTCCTAAGAATAATATCGACAGTTATTTTTAAAAGTCTTCACTGTTTTGGCCCCAGCAGTTTTCTGTGGTAGAGAATTCCACAGGCTCACCTCTCTTTGGGTGAAGAAATTCCTCCTCCTCTCTGTTCTTAAAAAGTCTACCTGTTATCTTTAGAATTTGACTCTAGATTCTGCGACTTCACGATCATCCAGAAAATCAGCCCTATCTAGTCCAGTTAGAATTTTTTTAATTCTGAGATCCCTCAACTCATTATAACAAATACAGTCCTGATCAATCTAATTTCCTTTTTACTGCCTTCCCCATTTACTAATACATTTTGTGGATCTACATACATCCTCTACTGTTGTTTTCTGCCCCCTGGTGGTTTTAAGCTGAACCCATACAAATTCTACTCCACCAGAGCTGATATCTTTCCTCTCATCTGTCTCCCTGCAGGTTCCCGTCACCCTGTCATTTTAGCGTAGACCCTAAAACCACTCCCAATGCCCCAGGAATCTGAAACCCTCCTCTTGCACCATCTCTCCAACCACACATTAATCCAATACATCCCATTTCTACTGTAACTAGCATGAGGCACCTGTAGCAGTCGTGAGATCACACTCTTTTAATGTCCTATCTTTAATTTGCTTTTTAGCTCCCTATATTTTGCTTTTAGGACCTTTTATCTCTTTTCTTATCCATGTTGTTAGTACTGATATGTACCACAACTACTGGCTGTTTATCATCCTGTCACAAGAATGTCCTGTAACTGGGCTGAAATATCCTTGACTCTAGCACCCAGGAGACAATATAACACCCTGGAGTCTTGCTTGTGGCCACAGAACCATCTATTTGTTCCCCGTACTATTTAATCTCCTATTACTATAGCATCCCCACTGTTTTTTTTCCCCCTTATCTTCTGTGCAGCAGAGCTGACTGTGATGCAATGAGTTTGGCTGCTGTCACTTTCCTCAATTTGTTTATGCATATCCTATGGAGCATTGTTATTTACCATAGTTGTCTTGTGCTTGTTTGATTAGCATTAAGGCAGAGTGCTCCAATTACTATCCAAGGTCCAGACTTGTAAAGGACTGATAATCTGTTCCTTGAAGCTCAGCAACTTCATCCTATTTAAACTTCAAAAGGGCATTTGCAAGTGGCAGACAAAGTTCATGTGGGGAAGTGTGAAATGGTACAAAGAACATGGAGAGACAGTACAAAATATTCTGAACTGTGTGCAGGAGCAGAGAGATCTAGGTGTAAATGTACAGAAGTCGCAGATAGATAGAGAGCACTGTTAACAAAACATACAATGTTATATGTGATAATGGGAGCTTTATCAATAAGAACATAGATTCAAGAGGAGGGAATTTATGATGGTCTTTATGTAAGATGCTGTTTAGACTGCACTGATGTAGTTCTAGGTGCCATTCTGGGAGGACGTGAAGGCACTAGAGAAGGTGCAGAATGGTTCCAAGGATGAGACACTTAAGTTGTGAAAAAGATTGAAGAAATTGGTACTGTTCCTCTTGGCAAGAAGGAAGCCAAGGGTCGACTTGATAAAAGTTTTCAAAATTATGAGGGTTCTGAACACAGTAGTTTGGGGGAAACTGTTAGTTCATGTAAGTAGATCAAGAACGAGAGGGCATAGTTTTGAAGTGTTTTGCAGAAGAAATAAATGCAAGGTAAGAGAATACTTTTTGACACAGGAAGCAGTTAGGATCTGGAATGCACTGCCCTGGAAGTGTAGGAGGGGCAGGTTCTATTGAGGCATGGTGTCCAGGGTTACAGAGAAACACCAGGAAATTGGCAAAAAATTAAAATCCTCAGAAAACTGGTGCCAATATTATAGAAACAATGGCCTCCTGTGCACTATACCAATTTATTTATTATTCTGAGATTCTATGAACACATAGAGATCCAAATATTATGGAGAATGTGGGTTTAAACCTCAGGAGTTACATACTCAAGAAACCCAAAAAAGCGCAAAGTGCCTTTCGTGATGGAATCCGGCAGAATAATGTTGAACTTAGCTCCGCTATCCACCACCTCCATTCTTAACATTATTAGCAGTTAGAAATGTAGCATATGAAGCTGTACTATTTACTAAATAGGAATACATAGAAATATCTGGGCTTTTCTTTTTGTATATTTGAAACTTTAAGTCACATGGCCATATTCTCAAGTCACCAGCCAAGGCAGTGCTGATGCTGTGCCAAAGTACAGACTTTGTCATTTTAGATACCACAAAAGTATTTGGTTAGTAAATGTGTGTTAGTCATCATTACTGTATTGCAAAGAAGGATCAATGGAATGATATTCAATCAACTTCAATGAAAAAGTCATTTGAAGCTCAGTACTTTTTGTATTCTTTAGGATATGGACACCATTGGCACGGCCCAAATACATTACTCATCCCTAATTGCCTTTGAGCCAAGTGGTTTACTGGAATGTTTAAGTGTTAACTACATTAATATGTATCTGGAGACGCATGTAAGTCAGACCGAGTAGAGATAGCAGATTTCATTTCTTTCCCTGAAGCACGTTAAATTGTCTGAAATAACGTGCCATTACCCACTTGGAAATTATAAAAGTAGTTTAAGAAATAGAAATACAGCAGGAAATTCAAGATTTCATTTTTTTATAAAGAGCCAATTACTTGAAATATATTTATGCTTAATTTGCAATAATTAAATCATACAGGAATCAAATTAAACATTGCATTTGGAAGTATTCCACTTTTTCATCTAAAGTAAAAGTTGAGCCCAAAAAGTAGATCAACATTTGGAAGCAAATGACATGTCTGCAATACTAATCAAGTACTGTACTTCACATGCCCTTTTTTTGAAAGAGGAGAAAGGTGCTAATATCACAGTACAGGGAGAGGTAGAAAAGTTGCCACGCAATGGGCCTTCGCCGCCTTCAAGATTTGCAATGTGTGCTCACTTCATTCCCAATGAGGACTGAGTTACCTATATTGGTTTATCTCTGTGTTTAACTTCCAATCATAATTATTAACCAGCTATCCAAAACACATTCCTTGAACTAAAACAAAATTTGTTATTTATGGATAGTGTGTTTGTTAATGAGACAATGGAAGTTACTCCGATACATTTTTCAATATTTGACTTCTGTGTTGTTCTGTTCAGAGATGTTGTGTGCAGTTTCTGTTCTGTGTTACTTGCACAGGTACTAATACTTCTAAGGATTCTGCCATAAGAAGAAATGTAAACTATTTTACTAGCATTATATTAGAAAGCTTTGTAGATGGAGTGTCAAGATGCATTGGAGTGGTATGTGTTTGCTGTGGGATGATAGAAGTTTTCATTGGTGATTAGCATAAATAAATAATGCCAACACTCAGTCACTATTTCGATTGAAGGATGTTGTGTAGTATAAATGTGAAGTTAGAAATATACTTATTGGTGTTTTAACCCTGCAAGAATGCTCTAGTAGGTAATCAAAGGGTTCTTAAGTATATTGTGTTGCTTGGGAAGTAAATATACAAACACTCTTTGTTTCATTGTGAACAAAAACAGAAGCTGCTGGAAAATCTCAGCAGGTCTGGCAGCATCTATGAAGAAAAAAAAATCAGAGTTAACACCTTGGGTCTGTTGACCCTTCCTCAGAACTGACGGCAGCTAGATTTATAAAGTGATGTTTTCCTAGCTAACATCAGTTCTGAGGAAGGGTCACCAGACCTGAAACGTTAACTCTGGTTTTTTTTCTTCACACATGCTGTTAGACCCGCTGAACTTTTCCAGCAGCTTCTGTTTTTGTTCCTGATTTTACAGTATCTGCAGTTCTTTCAGTTTCTCTTTTCATTGTGTTCTGATTAACCTTCTCTCACTGCATAACAGAGCCCCACAAATTATATGACTTCATTGCACTGATCAACTTGAGGAAGACCAATCTCTGCTGTTACTTTCTGTGTCTCCTAATTATTTAACATTCTGTTCTGTGTTTCACTCTATATCACATTTCATCATTGTTCTATTCTAGTTTAATTAGATGAATTGGCATGTAAACTGCATTTTTTAATATTTTGCAGATTATCATCAACATTCTATCCTCCTAGTCCCATAGGTCATTCAGCAAGCGCATAATCAACAAACATATGGAATGTTTAATCGCAATATCTGTAGAAAAATGGGCCTGTGGCAATGAAAGTTTGTTAAATTTCAGAGCTTTGGAGTGGTTGAGTAGAAATTAGATAGTGAAATGTAGTTTAATGGTTGTTCTGCAGTTTTGTCTAGAAAACGGCTCCATTTAATTATCAGACTTTTATTCTTGGCTTTTGTGAGGATAACCTTAGGGTGGTGATTTTGTTTTTCCAGTTCTATTCCCATGTAATAACATGATAATATTTCCTTTTTGTGCATGCCTTCCAACATGCTGAAAAATCTGGAACGTTCACCAAAAATATAAATTGTTATAAATTCTATATCCTTCAAATTGCACAGTAAATCTTAGAACAAGTTAGCCAGATTATCAGTTACAGAATTGAATTTTTGACCCAGTCTACAGCAATCATTTCTGTAACTGGTTAAATAATTCTGTCGACTGCACTTTTCTCTGGCAAAAGCTCTGCCACGCTTCACTCTCTGTTGCTAAAGTTTTGATTTGTTTTCATTTATATATTGATTCTAATTTATTTATTTCAATGAAGGTTAGTATTTCCCAATTTCATTCAACTTAATCCAGAATTAGATAAGTAATTTTAAAAGTTGCCTATGCGTGATATACAATTAATATTTAATCATACATTTCTATCCAGACCCAAGTCTCAGAAGTAGAATATGGAAAGCCACAGCTGTTCTGAAAACAAAGCACTCAAGTGTCTCAGTTCAATCTTAACTATTTTGTGTATCCCGTAGCAACAAATGAAGGTCAGATTCACTCCAGAAATCTACATTTCTGTTTGAAATTGAACATATTTTGTATCCTGAGCTTTTATAGTTTTAAATGCAATTCCTATTCGATGGACATCAAATACATACCAGTATAAACAAGAGTAATACTTATAAGTGGTTTGTCTTTTTCATTCTACTTATGTGTGTATAGGCCTCAGTCAGGGAGTGTGCCTTTATTTCTGTGGTTAAGAGGTTAAGATAGTAAAATGTTTAATGTAGATCCTGCAGATAGAAAGTTGTGTATTATGATTGACAGAACAACAATATTAAAATAAAGCACAACTCCAAAATGATAGGAATCAAACTGAAGCAGATAATAAGCATACGAATATGTGAGGTTGTTGATTTGCTCACCGACTGTCTGGTTATAGTCCAGACATTTCCTCACCATGCTAGGTAACATCATCAGTGTTGCCACTGATGAAGTGATCTCGTTCTACTCTGCTTAGTATTTATATCATCTGGTCTTTTGAGGTGTTTCATGTTATTTCTGTTTTTTGTTTGTGAGGGTTTGTATATGGGGCCTAATTCCACGTGTTTATTGATTGCATTATGGGTAGAGAACCAGGCCTCTAGGAATACCCATGCATGCCTACGATTGGCTTGAGTTAGTCCCAGTTAAATTGATGGCCTTCATTGTCCGAGTGTACTGGAATCCTCATTGACAGCACCATAAGCGAGGACAACATACTGAGACTACTGGACCTACGCTCACTGCACGCTTTGCCTGTAACGGACAAGTACACTAACAGATTAATGGCACACCTATGGGGTCATCCGTCTCAGGTCTTATTGCAGAGGCAATCATGCAAAGATTGAAATGCATGACATTCCCCTGCATGCTGCCAAAATTGTGGATATGATATGTGGACGAAACATTTGTCATCATTAAATGCACTAAGTTAGAAGAAATATTCCACCTCGTCAACAACGTTTTCACTGAGATCAAATTCACATGACAAGAGGAAAATGACCATCAAATTCCATTTCTAGACATCAGGGTAGAACAAATGAAGAATGGTGAATTCCAAACCACAGTATACAGGAAGGCAACTGACTCTGACCAAATCCTGAACTTCCACAGCAGTCACCGTAAAGTCCATAAACAAAGCTATGTCAGGACACTATTTAAATGGACCACAGACCATTGCAAAACACCTATACTTCGCAAAAAGGAGGAAGGGAAGGGTATCAATGGATACCCCACAAACTTCATCTGCAGACAACACCAAGAGAACACAATACAATCTAATACATTGGCCTCACTACCGTACATCAAGTACATATTGGAACTGACAATGAGACTGCTACGACCACTATGAATCAGGATAGCACACAAACCCACAGACACACCATGACAAACACTTACAAGGACCAAAGACCCCATACCCAAGATGAGCAGGACTAATGTAGTTTACAAAATACTGTGCAAGGACTGCCAAAAACATCACATCAGCCAGACAGGAAGAAAACTAGCCATCAGGGTACACGAACGCCAGCTAGCAGCAAAACGACATGGCTAACTCTCTCTCATTTCAGTACACTCGGACAATGAAGGCCATCAACTTAACAGAGACGACGTGACTATCCTAGCCCAACCCAACCAAACGCACACACACAGGGGAATTCCTAGAGGCCTGGTTCTCCATCTATAATGCCATCAATAAACATGTGAAATCAGACCCCATGTACAAACCCTTGCCAAGAAAACAGAACTAGAAATGACATAAAACACCTCAACAGATCGAATCGTATAAATACTAAGCAGAGTAGAACAACGTCACTTCATAGGAGGCAGCACTGATGATGTTACCTAGCATGGTGACAAAATGTCTAGACTATAACCATAGTGGGCCATACTGGACCTGGTGCTGGGGAATGACCCTGACCAGTAATACAGTAGGGGACTACTTTGAAAATAGTGACTACAATTCCATAAGTTTTAAAATACTCATGGACAAAGATGAGAGTGGTCCTAAAGGAGAGTTCTAAACTGGGGGAAGGCCAACTATACCGAAATTTGGCAGGATCTGGGGAATGTAGATTGGGAGAAACTGTTTGAAGGTAAATCCACATTTGATATGTGGGAGGCTGATTAGCATGCAGGAGAGACATGTTCCTGTGAAAATGAGGGATAGAAAAGGCAAGATTAGGGAACCATGGATGACAGGTGAAATTGTGAGACTAGCCAAGAGGAAAAAGGAAGCATACGTAAGGTCTAGGCGACTGAAGACAGACAAAGCTTTGGAAGAATATTGGGAATGTAGGACGAATCTGAAGCCAGGAATTAAGAGGGCTAAAAGGGGACATGAGATATCTTCAGCAAAAATGGTTAAGGAAAATCCCAAAGCCTTTTATTGAGATATAAAGAGCAAGAGGGTAACTAGAGAAATGATTGGCCCACTTAAGGACAAAAGGAAAGTTATGCGCTGAGTCAGAGAAAATGGGTGACATTCTCAATGAGTACTTTGCATTGGTATTTACCAAGGAGAGGGACATGACAGATGTTGAGGTTAGGGATAGATGTTTGCTTACTCTAGGTTAAGTCGGCACATGGAGGGAGGAAGTGTTGGATATCCTAAAAGACATTAAGGTGGACAAGTCCCCAGGTCCGGATGGGACCTATCCCAGGTTATGAGGGAAGCGAGGGAGGAAATAGCCAGGGCCTTAACAGATATCTTTGCAGCATCCTTAGACACGGGTGAGGCCCCGGAGGACTGGCGAATTGCTAATGTTGTCCCCTTGTTTAAGAAGGGTAGGAGGGATTATCCAGGTAATTATCGACCTGGGAGCCTGACGTCGGTGGTAGGGAAGCTACTGGAGAAGATACTGAGAGATAGGATCTATTCCCATTTGGAAGAAAATGGGCTTATCAGTGATGGACAACATGGTTTTGTGCAGGGAAGGTCATGTCTTACCAACTTAATAGAATTCTTTGAGGACGTGACAAAGTTGATTGATGAGGAAAAGGCTGTAAATGTCATATACATGGACTTCAGTAAGGCATTTGATAAGGTTCCCCATGGCAGGCTGATGGAGAAAGTGAAGTCGCATGGGGTCCAGGGTGTGCCAGCTAGATGGATTAAAAAAAACTGGCTAGGCAACAGGAGACAGAGTAGTAATCAAAGGGGGTTTCTCAAATTGGAGACCTGTGACCAGTTGTATTCCACAGGGATCTGTGCTGGGACCACTGTTGTTTGTGATATACATAAACGATTTGGAGGAAGGTGTAGGTGGTCTGATCAGCAAGTTTGTTGATGACACTAAGATTGGTGGAGTAGCAGATAGTGAAGGGGACTGTCAGAGATTATAGCAGAATATAGATAGATTGGAGAGTTGGGCAGATAAATGGCAGATGGAGTTCAATCTGGGCAAATGCGAGGTGATGCATTTTGGAAGATGTAATTCACGAGCAAATTGTACAGTAAATGGAAAAGTCCTGGGGAGAATTGATGTACAGATCTGGGTGTTCAGGTCCATAGTTCCCTGAAGGTGGCAACACAGGTCAATAGGGTGGCCAAGAAGGCATACGGCATGCTTTCCTTCATTGGACAGGTTATTGAGTACAACAGTTGGCAGGTCATGTTACAGTTATATAAGACTTTGGTTCAACCACATTTGGAATACTGTGTACAGTTCTGGTCGCCACATTACCAAAAGGATGTGGATGCTTTGGAGAGGGTGCAGAGGAGGTTCACCAGGATGTTGCCTGATATGGAGGATGCTAGCTATGAAGAAAGGTTGAGTAGATTAGGATTATTTTCATTAGAAAGACGGAGATTGAGGGGGGATCTGATTGAGGTCTATAAAATCATGAGGGGTATAGACAGGGTGGATAGCAAGAAGTTTTTTCCCCAGAGTGGGGGACTCAATTACTAGGGGTCATGAGTTCAAAGTGAGAGGAGGAAAGCTTATGGGAGATATGCGTGGAAAGTTCTTTACGCAGAGGGTGGTAGGTGCCTGGAACACGTTGCCAGAGGAGGTGGTGGACGCAGACACAATAGTGTCTTTTAAGATGTATTTGGACAGTACATGGATGGGCAGGGAGCAAAGGGATACAGACCCTTAGAAAATAGATGTCAGGTTTAGACAGAGGATCTCGATCAGCGCAGGCTTGCAGGGCCGAAGGGCCTGTTCCTGTGCTGTAATTTTCTTTGTTCTTTATAACCAACCAGCTTGGTGAGCAAATCCACAACCTCATCCATAACCCAAGCGACAAATCTTCGCAAGAACCTGAAATACTAATATGTATTTGCACAAATGTTCAGAGCATGGTAAATGAGGTTGATGAACAGAAAGCATGAGTACCCTTAAAGTAATATGATAGTGGCAGTATGAATACTTGGCTCAAACAAGGGGAAATCAAAGCATTTAATATTCCTGAGTACAATGTGCTCATGAAAGATAGGAAAAAGTTAAGGGTGAAACTGGATGATTGTATTGAACAAAGATACAGTTATAGGACTAGATAATAATGCAGTTGAGGGTTCAAAATCAGGACCTATTTTGTTAGAGTTAAGGAGCACTCCAGGAGATCGTGCATGGCTGAGTGCATGCTATCATTCACCAGATGCAAGATCTGCAATGTAGTGATAATGGAGGGCTTCAATTAGTGTAATCTATATTGAGAAAATATGAGTCTTGAGGAAAAAGAGGATGATATGTGTATGTGTTCCTAGTCCGATGAGGAAGGAAGCAGGGCTAGATCCAGAACTGAAATGAAATGGAGTAAGTGGAGCATGTTTGAGTGGTGGTGTGTTTGAGGAATGTTAATTTGGTCATTTAGTGCAATTATAGAAAAGGAAAAATCAAATTGAAAATATTCACTTGGAGAAGGACTAACTTCATGAATTGATTTGGACCATGTGAATTTGAATTGAAAACTGCCAGATAGAATGGTAAATAATCAAAAGTAAGTTCTTAAAGAAGAGATACTACAGGTGCAGACTGTGTGCAAAGAAGATCATCTGTACCTCTGGCTCCCAGAATGACTAAAGATAGGTAGATTTAAAAAAAAACATAAAGAGGAACCAAATATCAGACTCATAATTTTGTAGAGAACTGAGCCGAAAGCAAGTATATGTTAGTAAATGAGTGGCTAACCTGATATGCAACCAAATGGTCCTTTGTAAATATAATATATGTAAAAATAAGTAGTCAAAGGAAGAGTTGGTCTCATTGGGGACCAGAAAGGATATCCCTTCCTTGTGGAGGCAGATGCCATGGTTGCAATGTAAAAAAATAAATGCAAAGTACAATGTATATAATTGGAATTGTGCATGGATCTGCCTTAATTGATCTTAAATTAATTCTTTCTAGTAATAGCAAGAGCAAGTGTGGGTAGCACAGTCATCACTGTGCATTAGGAGTTTTGGAAGGTTTTTGATAAAGTGCCACATAATGGCATATAAAGGCTGGAGAAAGCTGCAATACAGTAGGCTTGGGTGTCCTTGTGCATAAGTCTAAATGCTACAACTGCTAGCGTACAATTTTAGGTAAAAGTGGAAAACAAATGCAATGCAGACCTTTATTTCAAAGAGAATATACTGTAAAGATAGAGAGGTCTTGCTAAAATGATTCAAGGCGCTAGATTGACCGTACCTTGAATACTGTGAACAGCTTTGCACTTCTTAAGGAAAGATGTACTGACATTAGCAATGACCCAAAGAAAATTCACTAGGTTGATACTGGGTACAGAGGGATCTTCTCGTGGAGAGGTTGAGTAGGTGGGCCCATACTCTTTTTCAAATTTAAAGAAATGAGAGGCAACATGAATGAAGCACAGAAAATTCTTAGGGGGCTTGACATGGCAGGCTTGGAATAGTTGTCTCCCCTTTGGGAGAGTCTAGAACTAGCGTGCATAATCTTAGAGAAAGGGGTCACTGGTAAGGACAGACAAGAGGAAGAATATTTTCTTTCAAAGAGCACTGAAGCTGTGGTCTTTTGTACTATGAAGTGGCTGAGGTAGACTGATTCTTAATCAGTAAGGGAATCAAGGGTTTTGGGGGAAAATGAAGTTGAGGATTATCAAATGAGCCATGATTGCATTGAATGGCGGAACAGACTGAATGGGCTACTTCTGCTCTAAATCTTGATCATTCTATCAAAACTTGCTACAGCAAATGCCATTGCAACTCTGTATCGGTGGACAATATTTGCTGCCCTGTGGAGTAGTTAGGATCAATCTTTGGGTACTCGTTGATCTACAGCTCCCAGAAATGCAGAATCTTATTGTTTAAACTGTAATGCCTTCTTTCCTAAAATGTTGGCACCTCTGTTGAAGATAATTTTTCTTTTGCATGTGACAGTCCTGGTGTGAACTTGCACTATGGCAGCAATGTATGTTTTGAAGCTGCTACCAAGTGGAATTGTGCATTCTTACTTTCCTTTAATCCTTATGGGTGTATTTGCAATGCAGGCTACTGAAGTGTACAAGATTGCAAACTTGTAGATATTGGGAGCGAATGAACCAACTCAGCAATAATGTGATGAAGAAGATATCTATTGAGAATTTGTTACACTTTATTGCACTTTGCATCATTGCTTAGTTCTCGTGTCATGGAGACCTTGTTTTCTGAAATCTGTGTCTGATTGTGACTGTTTTGGGCATGAGAGTACATGTATATTTGCAACTTTTTTTGTTACCAATCATTTTGTGTGTAGCCATTCACAAAGGGAAATATACACCAAAAATCGTCTGCAGTCTCACCAGTGCTGTTGGCTTTGGTTTAGTAAAACTCTAATTGATGAATCTGAAAAGAATTAATATTTCAATAAGTTACCTTCTATTGCAAGTGCAGCAGCGATCAGAAACCTGAAAGGTGCAGGAACTCTCTTTGCCTGAAAGACTACTCGATTGATTGTAGAACATTTAAGCAAGTGTCACAAATCACTGCTGTAGCTTGAAGTGCCAGTTGCATTAACACAATTACAAAAACAAAAGAATGCAGGTGCTGGAAATCTGTAATGAAAACAAAATGCTTGAAATATTTAACAAATCAGGCAGCATCTTTGAAACAGCAATTGTGTTAACGTTTCAGCTTGATAGTTTATTAGAACCATTTAGACTAACACTGTTCAAGCTGCTCAAAAACTATGCTCAGTCTTAATATTCTACAGAAATTACTGCGCAAAAATGAAATCATGTGTCCTAGTTTGGCAAGCTACCAATAAAAATGATCTTTTATGATTGAGCTCAGTCATAACACAAGACAATAATGATTAAACGTAATGGGGCAAGTTAATTCTGTGCCAAGTTAATTTTCCTATCTTAAATGATTTGCCTGGTTTATTTACAACTATAATTGAAATAGAACCACAAGAGATGCTAGTCTTTAAGACCTCTGTGACATTTGATAAAGTGATTCTGCTATGTGGTTTTGAAGCTAACTGTAGCGTTTCTGAAAATACTTGGCTTGTTTGTTTGATCAGAGGAATACATTCAGGTATTTATCATACGTGTTGCTTCCTGCAATGTATTCTAAGACAGAAGTGAAAGGAGTGAAAATGAAGTATTTAGGTGTTCAGTAACGTTTTTACAATAGTAACAGTTAATTGAGAAGAAATTAGATCATGTGATGAGGAGAAAAAGGGAAAAACCATTTTCAATCAGAAAAGAAAGAGAGATGTGTCATGGGAAATGGGATGGGCTGTGGGGAGTGGGCAGTGTCGTTTTTTTTTCCAGTGAGGTAGACACTGTTGAAGTGGGGTGGAACTAGTGGTTGATATTTTGGAAGGGATAAAATTGTTATGACCCCAGCTGATGTTAATAATAGCTAAGTCAGATCCCAGAATAAGGCCTAGCTTGAGAAATCATATGTCCACTGAAATGTATTTATTGGAGGCTATAGATGATTCTTATTACACACACAAAAACACAGTTATATCTGAGAATATGTTTCAGACAAGTACCCAGATAAATGTTGGGAAATAATTTCCAGAGTCATGTCTCCACTATCGCAACTCTTGTTTATGTTTGTCTTCTTACTTAACTGTGTCTTCCTGGCCTCTTTTCCTTGGACTGCTGATGCACATTTAGGATTTCTTTGTGCGTCTGCTGGTATGATTTTTGTTTTGCAATTCTGATGGCCTATATTTTTTTCAGTGCTAACAACTTAAACTTCTGTACAAACTCTCCCAGCTTGGAAGCTCCATAATAGCACTTTAACTAATGATGACTGGTTCCTCTGAACTAAAAGGTTTTTCTTCTCCTAACTGAAAACTACTCTCCCATCTGTACTTAATGCCCGATTCTTTTGCACTGAACTGAAGTCAAAAGCTAAATTAATGACATCTGGTCTGTTTGTATACTCAGCAGTCTAAGCATTTAATCCATTGACAGCATAGGTGTCCTGACGGGTACTTAATTGAAGTTGCCCATCTTCCTGGAAATGATTGATTTAGGTCAATGTTGCAAATTATTTTGTCTTTTTGAAAAAAAAGTTACTTCACGTAACTAACTAAATTCCACCTTCCTTTATTTAAAATCATAGTTCCCAATTATTTTCTTTACGAATATAATACACCTTTTTATCAAGCCTCTGCCAAAAAGAAAAATAGATTTCATTGAGGCATTTTCATTTTCTCTGTTATAATCAAAGGAGTAACATATTTACATTAAATATGCACAAGCCTAATTTGATTGTAGCATTAATTTACAGTCATAGTCCCTCTTCACAAAGTGTTGGCTGTAACATTGTTCATGTCAGGCACATGAATTTTAAACTGTATGATTATGACATTAAACTTACAAGAAATAGTTAAATTCTTATCACAAAATTTCTGTCAAAAAACTTAAAAGTAATTGAGTCCATCTCAAAAAGCTTCTGTAAAGCTGTTGGATGTCTACACTTCAATTTGATGTACAGCCACACAGATGTCAATGTCCATCTCTGTGCCATTAAATATATATGTTGACACACGTTTAGATTTAGAGGAAAATGACTTGGTGCAATTCTCATCTCATCTTGTAGTAAAGTAGCACCTGTGTCAATGTGGCTGTTAGCACAGCTTTCAAATTAGAATCTCAGAATCATACAGTACAGATTGGCCTGTTGAATCTGTGCAGACAAAAAGAGATTATACTAATTGTGCACCAGTCCCACTTTCCTGCACTTGGCTGATAGCCTTGACTTTAAATTGTTGAAAGCACTCTGATGTTCTTTTCTCCATTTAAATTTTCTTGCCTCTTCTTTTTAAAAAAAAATCAAAGGAACCAGTACAGTGCTGAAATACTGAACAAACTACTGATCAAATCTAGTCATGCAATTCTATAGTATAGCAGAATTTTGCTCATCTGAAAACGTCTTTCTTTTCTAGGTGCTACTTGAGTTTGCCTGACAGTGAGGTTGAAGAGTGTCACTTTTGTTATGTCAAATTCACTTTATTAGCCAGATTTATGTCCAAATTGACACTTCATAATTGATTAAATAGTTTGTTCAAGTGGTGCAGATGTTCTTCCCAGGTTTGACTGAACGCCATCAAGTCACAGCTGCTGAAAACACAGTTAATAACCTTTCAGTAAGTTTGGTTAATTGTTGAAAAATTGCTGGTGCATTTTTAATTCCAAATGGCATGACTTTACATTGTTAAAGTTCATCTGGTGTTACAAAAGCTAATATATCTTTACTGAACTTTGCAATACCTGCCTGATCCATCATTGAGGGCTATGCATGCTAATTCTAGACTCACCCACCAGGGACTCAGCTTCTACCCTGTCAGACCTGCTCAAGATCAAGAAGTTTCAATGAGACTGCCCCTCATTGTTCTAAACTACACAGCATACAACAAAATTCTACTAAATTTCTGCTTGGAGGACACCTCCTAGGAATCTATTTTGTAAATCATCGTTACACCTGCACTAAGGAAAATATATTCTTTAGAAAAAGAAACTAAGGAAGGTGCCAGAGGACTACAGATTAGCAAATATTGCATCCTTCTCACAAATGGTGCAGTTATACACTCAGCAATTACAGACCACTTGATTTGACTTTGATTTGAAATGTTTAGATGTGATAATCTAAGATAAAATGAACAGTTGCTTGGACAACATGGATTAGTTTTTTTTTAGAAAAAGCTAGCATGGCTTTGCGAAGTATGATTTGTGATTTGCCTTTAATTAACTTGTCTGAGTTCTTTCATATCAGAGAGTGAGACAGTGACACAACCAAATTGTTGCTGGGGTCATTGTACAGAGATGGTTGAAATGTTCTGGAAACCACCTGGCTTATCAAATAGCAGCAAAATGGCACAATGAACTCTCCTTAATATCAGTACTCTGACAATGAAGGCAATCAGTTTAACTGGGACAAGGTAACCACAGTAGCCCAAGCCAAACATAGACACACAGGAATTTTTAGAGGCATAGTTCTCCACCCATAATGCAATCAACAAATATATAGGATTGGATCCCATATACAAACCTGTACAGACCTAAACCAGAAATGACAGTACTCACCATAACGGACCAGACAGTATAAATTCCAAGCAGAGTAGAATAACTTCGCTTCATCAAAGGCTCCACTAATGATGTCACCTTGCATGGCGACAAAACATCTGAACAAGAACAAGCCAGCTCAGCAAGCAAGTCAACAACCTCTACCAGCCTTATCTGTCACTCTTACAGGAATGCAATGACTCTGAATTCTCATTATCACGCTTTTGAAAGCCTCCCACTTATCAAATGTTCCTTTACCAGCAAACAGTCTACTCCAATCAACTTTTGAAAGTTCTGGTCTAGTACCATTAAAATTTCCCTTAGTCCAACTAAAAATTTTACATGTTGATAAAGAAAATTTTCTTGAACACATTTAATAAATTCTTCACCATCAGAACTTTTAATATTGTAATAGTCCCAGGCAATGTTTGGAAAATTAAAATCATCTTGCAACTTTATTATTCTAACATGTATGAACATAGAACATAGAACAGTACAGCACAGAACAGGCCCTTCAGCCCACAATGTTGTGCCGACCATTGATCCTTATGTATGCACCCTCAAATTTCTGTGACCATATGCATGTCCAGCAGTCTCTTAAATGACCCCAATGACCTTGCTTCCACAACTGCTGGCAACGCATTCCATGCTCTCACAACTCTCTGTGTAAAGAACCCGCCTCTGACATCCGCTCTATACTTTCCTCCAACCAGCTTAAAACTATGACCCCTCGTGCTAGCCATTTCTGCCCTGGGAAATAGCCTCTGGCTATCAACTCTATCTATGCCTCTCATTATCTTGTATACCTCAATTAGATCCCCTCTCCTCCTCCTTTTCTCCAATGAAAAGAGACCTAGCTCAGTCAACCTCTCTTCATAAGATAAGCCCTCCAGTCCAGGCAGCATCCTGGTAAACCTCCTCTGAACCCTCTCCAAAGCATCCACATCTTTCCTATAATAGGGCGACCAGAACTGGACGCAGTATTCTAAGTGTGGTCTAACCAAAGTTTTATAGAGCTGCAACAAGATCTCATGACTCTTAAACTCAATCCCCCTGCTAATGAAAGCCAAAACACCATATGCTTTCTTAACAACCCTGTCCACTTGGGTGGCCATTTTAAGGGATCTATGTATCTGCACACCAAGATCCCTCTGTACCTCCACACTGCCGAGAATCCTATCCTTAATCCTGTACTCGGCTTTCAAATTCGACCTTCCAAAATGCATCACCTCGCATTTATCCAGGTTAAGCTCCATCTGCCACCTCTCAGCCTATCTCTGCATCCTGTCAATGTCCCGCTGCAGCCTACAACAGCCCTCTATACTGTCAACGACACCTCCGACCTTTGTGTCATCTGCAAACTTGCTGACCCATCCTTCAATCCCCTCATCCAAGTCATTAATAAAAATTACAAACAGTAGAATCCCAAGGACAGAGCCCTGTGGAACCCCACTCACCACTGACTTCCAGGCAGAATATTTTCTTCTACTACCACTCGCTGTCTTCAGTTGGCCAGCCAATTCTGTATCCAGACAGCTAAGTTTCCCTGTATCCCATTCCTCCTGACCTTCTGAATGAGCCTACCATGGGGAACCTTATCAAATGCCTTACTGAAGTCCATATACACCACATCCACAGCTCGACCCTCATCAACCTTTCTAGTCACATCCTCAAAGAACTCGATAAGGTTTGTGAGGCATGACCTGCCCCTCTCAAAGCCGTATCTGTGATCTTTCTACATATTTTTTCCTCAATTTCCCTCTGACTATTGTGCAGTTGATAGTACAATCTCATAAAGGTGATCATTCCTTTTTTATTTCAAATTTCAACCCATATATTTTCACTGGACAACTTTTCAGAAACAATTTCTCTGGTTAAAGCTGTAATGTCTTCCTTAATCATATTCCAGGCTGAACATAGAAAATTTAAATCAGCACGAGAATTGGGGGTTATGGGAATAAGGTAGGAAGACGGAGTTGAAGATGTAACGTGCATTGACTCTCAAAAAGCATTTGATAAAGTGTTACATAACAGGCTTGTCAGGAGAGTTCAATGTTCATGTAATGAAAGGGATAGTCATAGCATAGATTAAAAAGTTAGACCACAGGACCGTAAGAAATTAAAACAGGAGTAGGCTATTTAGCTCCTCAGACCACACTCTACCAATCAATAGGATCATACTGATAGAAACAGCATGTCATTAGAAATGGAAATGGGTTGTTGGCCCTTATTGAAAGGTGGCTGAAGTGTCTAAATAGGGAAGTCTTGTCTTGACATACAGAGCTCTGGTGAGTCTACACCTACAGTAATGCACCTGTTTCTGGTCTCCTTATTGAAGAAGAAATATCCTTGCATTGGAAACGGTACAGAAAAAGTTCACTAGGCTGCTGGGATACAGGAGATGTCTTTTAAAATAAGATTAAGCCGGGTGTGCCAATGCTGATTGGCATTCTGATTAATGAGAGGTATTCATATTAAAACATAGGATTCTGAGAGACTTAATGTCATAGAGTGATAGAGATATATAGCATGGAAACAGATGCTTTGGTCCAACTCGTCCAGGCCGACCAGATATTCTGACAGCATTTGGCCCATACCCCTCTAAACCCTTCCTGTTCATATTAACCCATCTAGATGCCTTTTAAATCTTCCTCTGGCAGGTCATTCCATACATGCACAACCCTCTGTGGAAAAATTGCCCCTTAGGTCCCTTTTAAATCTCTCCTCTCTCATCTTTAAATGTTTGTCTAGTTTTGGACTCCCCAGCCCATGGAAAAGACCTTTTCTATTTACTCCATTCATGTCTGTCATGATTTTATAAACCTCTATGAAGCCACTCTCAGCCTCTGACACTCCAGGGAAAATAGACCCAGCCTATTCAGCCTCTCCATATAGCTCAAACCCTCCAACCTCGGCAACATGCATTGTGGGCCAACCTACAGCTGGTGGACTGCAGCGGTTCAAGAAGAGTGCTCACCATCATCTTTTCGAGGGCAACTAGGCATGGGCAAAAAATGCTGGCTAGCCAGCAATTCACACATCCTACAAATGAATAATAAAAACAACATTCCTGTAAATCTTTTCTGAACCCTATCAAGTTTCACATCATCCTTCCTATAGCAGGGAGACCAGAATTGCACAGAGTATTCCAAAATTGGCCTAACTAATGTCCTGTACAGTCACAACATGACATCCCAACTCCTGTACTCAATGCACTGACCAATAAAGGCAAGCATTCCAATGGCCGCCTTCACTATCCTATTTACCTGCAACTCCTCTTTCAAGGAACAATGAGCATGCACTCCAAGGTCGCTGTTCAGTAACACTCCCCAGCACTTTACCATTCAGTATTTCAGTCCTGCCCTGATTTGCCTTTCCAAAATGCAGCACCTCACATTTATCTCAACTAAACTCTGTCTGCCACTCCTCAGCTCATTGGCCCATCTGATTAAGATTCCAGTGTGCTCTGAGATCACCTTCACTGCTCACAACATCTCCAGTTTTGGTGTCATCTGCAAACTTACTGACCATACCTCCAATGTTCACATCCAAATTATTTATATAAATGAATAAAAGCAGCGGACCCAGCTCTGACCCTTGTGGCACACTGCTAGTCACAACTCTCCAGTCTGAAAAGCACCCTGCCACCACCAGCCTCTGTCATCTACCTTTGAGCCAGTTCTATATCCAAATGTCCAGTTCTGTCTGCATACCACGTGATCTAACCTTGCTAACTAGTCTACCATGAGGAACCTTGTAGAATGTCTTACAGAAGTCCATAAAGATCATGTCTACTACTCTGCCCTCATCATTCCTCTGAGACTCGATAGGATGAGAGGATCTTTCCCCATTTATAGAGGAATCTAGAACTAGGAAGGTACAGCTTTTAAAGAAGGGGGAAGATGGAAATGAGGAGTAATTTCTCTTTTCAGAGGTTCATTAATCTTTGGAATTTCTGTAACCCTACGGGACAGTGGAGCCTGGCCATTGAGTATGCTCAAGGCTAAGTTAGCAGAGTTTTGATCTACAATCAAGTCAATGTTTATGGAAAGCAAGTAGGTAAGTGGAGCTAAGGCTACAATCTGATCAGCTATGATCCTATTAAATAGCAAAATAGGTTTGAAAGCCAAACTCCTCCTTCATGTTTTTCAGCTGCATCTTCACTAGTTACTTCAACTGTTCCATGTAATAATAACCTCCACATTCTAGACATACTGAGTAAAGAAGTTTACCTTGAATTTCGTGTTGATGTATTAGTGTTTACCATATTATATTTATCGCCCCAGTTCTGCTCTGCCCTGCAAAACAGGACCCTTTTCCCCATTATATCAAACTCTGTGATAACACTAACCATCTCTACTATGCGAAGCCCCGAGAGAAAAGTGTCCCAGCCAGTTGAATCTTTCGTAATAAATCTGATCTCTCTGTATCATTCCAGTAAATGTTTTTTGCACATTTTCCAGTGCCTCTATATTCTGCTTTATAATATGAACAGAACTGTTTATAGAATCTCAAGTGTGGGTTAACCAAATTTCAATGATGACAAAGTGTGGAGCTGGATGAACACAGCAAAGTTTGAAAGCCAAATCCTAAGATGCTGCTTGGCCTGCTGTGTTCATGCAGCTCCACACTTTGTTATCTCGGATTCTCCAGTATCTGCAGTTCCCATTATCCCTAACCAAATTTCAATGCATGTTGAAGATGACATCTGTTTTTCAATTCCATCTCTCTAGAAATAAGCATGAACATTTTGTATGCACTTTTGTATGATCCTAATAACCTACATCTCTACTTTCATTGATTTGTGTTATTGTATTCTCAGGTCCTTTTAATGCTCTACCCTTCTTAGACCTTCTTCCCCTGGGAGCAATTGGTCTTTTCATTCATCCTACCAAAATTTTGGCACTTCAACCTTGATTATAATGAATAAAAGCTGAAAGAACTGTGGATGCTGTAAATCAGGAAAAGCTCAGCAGGTCTGGCAGCATATGTGAAGGAAAAAGCAGAGTTAACGTTTCGGGTCCGGTGAACTGTGTTTTTCCTTCACTGAGATAATGGGAAGTGCAGATGCTGGAGAATCCAAGATAACAAAGTGTTGGGCTGGATGAACACAGCAGGCCAGGCAGCATCTTAGGAGCACATAAGCTAACGTTTCGGGCCTAGATCCTTCACAGGTGCTGCCAGACCTACTGAGCTTTTCCAGAGACTTTGGTTTTTTTTAGATTAGATTCCCTACAGTGTGGAAACAGGCCCTTCGGCTCAACAAGTCCACACCGCCCCTTGATATATCCCACCCAGACCCATTCCCCCTATAACCCAAACATCCCTGAACACTACGAGCAATTTAACATGGCCAATCCACCTAGCCTGCACATTTTTGGACTGTGGGAGGAAACCCACGCAGACACGGGGAGAACGTGCAAACTCCATACAGACAGTCGCCTGAGGCTGGAATTGAACCCGGGTCCCTGATGCTATGTGGCTGCAGTACTAACCACTGAGCCACCGTGTCACCCCAATATTTGATTATATTGAAGTAAAATTACTAATCCCACATCCATTCTGCAATGTTATTTTTGCATTGTTTCATTGTCCTCCATGCTATTAAGTACTGTCCAATTTGGTAACCACAGATTTAAAAATAGTACTTCTAATGCACAACTTTTAATTGTTTATACAAATGGTCAACAACCATGAGTCCCAAGTATGATTATTTTCGAACATAACTCAGCAACTTTTGCAAGCCTGATTGATTAACACATTGCTTGTATCTACCATTGTTGAAAGATAATATTTACAGACTTGGAACAAAACTGCAAGGATAATTAACTTTGCAAAGGCTCTGATATAAAATTGACTTTCTCCTCTCAATTTGAAGAGACTTGCCTCTGCTATATTGGTTATTAATATTACCTTACCTTTCAAAGCCATTCTCTTTGATTAAATTCACCAAGGCAGATGGACAATAGGGAAGTAATTCACTTTTTATAGGTAAATCAAAAGATTTAATCATATTAACTTACCTTTGCTTATATAATAGTATAATATAGATTTAATATGAGATGCACCACAATTTAAAATCTTTAAATTACTGCTGATATTGATCAGCAGAATAACTAGATCTAGAGGCAGGGTAGACTGGAAAAGCTACCTATCATTCAGAAGATGTACTGTGTGTTATAATGTACTGTTATTTTTATGCCTGTGATTTTGAAAAAGCTCATAAGTGGGTAAGAATATTCCAATTAAACTCTATGTTAGTAGCTAATTTAAAGCCATATTAGATCTGCTACTATTTGGTATTAATTTCAATAAATTGTTCAATTATATAAAAATGAGCCTGTGACTGGAGGTCAGCTAAAAGATTCCTACAAATCCATGTCTGTCTGATGATGCCTTTTGTTTGATACTTCCATTTAGTTGAAAATATTAATAGCTGATACCTACACACCCACCCACCTATCTAATTCAAACATTGCAACCATGTAGAGCTGCTTGCAGATATTAACCAGGTAAAAGTGAATACCGATTTGAACATATAATCAAGTGGTCAGTGTGTACCAGTAACTAAACAGGCAGGTAATCAGCAAGCATTTTACTTTTATTCTCCCTAGTTTTTTTTTTATTCACTTTTGTGGGATGTGGATGTCATTGACTGATGAGCATTATTGCTTGTCCCTAGTTGTCCTTGAGAAGGTGGTGGTGAGCTGCTTTCTTGAACCGCTATAGCCCACCTGCTATGGAATGACCCACAATGCCCTCAGGACTTTGACCCAGCGACAGGGAAGGAACGGTGATATATTTCCAAGTCGGGATGGTGAGTGGCTTGGAGGGTAACTTGTTCCCATATGTCTGCTGCCCTTGTTCTTCTAGATGGAAGTGGTCATGGGTTTGGAAGGTGCTGTCTGAGGATCTTTGGTGAATTTCTGCAGTGCATCTTGTAGATAGTAGCAGTAGTGTGTACTGAGTGTCGGTAGTGGAGGGAGTGGATGCTTGTGGATGTAGTGCCAATCAATCAGGCTGCTTTGTCCTGGATGGTGTTTTATACCATAGTCTCCCACCAATTTTGTGCCCTTGACATCCTCGGTGCTTCCTCAGAGTGTTGCTCAACATGGAGGAGATCCCTCAGCTGAGGGAGGACAGCATGTGGTAATCAGCAGGAGGTTTCCTTGTCAACGTTTAACCTGAAGCCATGAGACTTTATGAGCTCCGGAGTCAATGTTGAGGACCCCCAAGGTAACTCTCTCCCAACTGTATACCATTGTCTGTGCAATAGGACCTATCTCAGGATGGTGATGGTGGTGTCTGGGACATTGTCTGTAAGTTATGATTCTGTGAGTATGACTATGTCAGGCTGTTGTTTGACTCGTCTGTGAGACAGCCGTCCCAATTTTGGCACTCACCTTCTGATGTTAGTAAGGACTTTGCATCGTCAACAGGACTGTTTATGCCATTGCCAGTACCTAGCTTGATGCAAGGTGATCCATCTAGTTTCATTTCTTTGAGACTTTGTAGCGACTGGTACAATTGAATGGCTTGCAAAGCCATTTCACAGAGCAATTGAGAGTCAACCACATTGCTGTGGGTCTGGAGTCACATGTAGGCCAGATCAGATGAGGATGGTAGATTTCCATCTCCGAAGGCAATTAGTGAACCAGATGGGGTTTTCTGACAATTAACAATGATTTCATGGTCATCAGTAGATTTTTAATTACAGGTTTTAATTTTTTTGATTGAATTCAATTTCTACCATCTGCCATGGCAGTTGTAAACTTGGGTCCCCAAAACGTTACCTGGATCTCTGGATTAATAGTCTAGCACTAGGCAATTGCTTTCCCTGCATAGAGGAATATGAAGTTGTGACCTGAGCGTCAGACTTGATATTTTTGAATAAACTGTTTACTTATCAACACTCCTTTTCCATTGTCTCTCCATTTTAACTTTTGTTTTCTCCTTTTCGGTTACATTACTATTGTAAGTAGAACTGAGAATAATACCGCTATTGAGTGAGCATCGTATAAAATTCACCAATAATACAAGAAAATAATGTGTGGAGAAACTACTTGCAGCACTTCAGAAGACGAAACGTTGCATATTATGACAAAGGAGATATTTGTATTCTGCAATCTTTTTAGTGTTTTATAGTTTGTTATTTCAATAATTGTCTATAACCAAGCTATGAATGCTAATTATATGTTTCATTTGTAGAATCATAATCTGGCATTTGCTGCTTTGATTTTTCAATAATCCAGTTATCCTAGCTACCTATCCATCCACACATTCACTTGGCTAGAGCTGTGCAGGCTTAAAAGTTTGGGAATTCTCAACATGAAACTCGGTAGATGAAGCTAAGGACATCAACTGTAGAATTTACGAGGGACTTGCCCGGAAGTAATACATGAATTTGGGGATGGGGAGGGAATTTGTAGCACAGAGGGTGACTCCACAGATAGAGAGGCATGAGACTATGAATGCAGTTAGACAATTTTACACAGAAATGTGAAGTCAAGAGAGCTAGCTCATTTTATTCAAATGATACTATAAAATTCATTATCCTTGTGAGCTGTATATTTTCTCGTAAGAAAAAAACACTGCCTCTGACAATACAGTCTTGCAGTAATGCATCAAAATCTCAGCTAGAATTTTGTGCTGGTTTATTATGGTCAAGGTCTAAATGGTAATTTTTGACTCTGATGAGGTTACTACCAACTGAATTGAATTTAGCCGTTCCTTAATTCGGTGTTATGCCAACTGGAGAATTCATTCATTAAAATAGAAGAATGACTATTTGAAAGTACAGGCTGTCTTGGTGATACAGAAAACCTACTACTTTCTTAGACCATAGAGTACTATGTAATGTATATGTAATATGGTCAGTAGCGGAATCAAGAGTAATGGGGAAAGGATAGGTAAGTGGGTATGAGGAATGTCAGGTCATCTATGACCCTGTTGAATGGTGGAGTGGGCTCAAGGGCCTGAATGGCCTAATCCTCTTCCTATTTCTTGTGGTCTCGTGTGAGTTAACTGGCCTTATGAGGTAGAATACATTTTACTCCCCTACAACTTGTGTAGCAATCTTTCAACTCAAACTATATTGAGGGTTATTAATAAGCCGTTTTGCTATAGTACAATTGCAAACATTGGTTTGAAATGAGATATTATGACTTGAAATTTGCATGTTTATTAATGCTATTAAATTTTCTTCTTTTTTTTAAAAAAGAGGTAATATTGATGTGAACTGATAACCAGGCATGCGGATACGTGTTTTTTTTAACCTAATTAGGAGGTAATTTTTGTTTGTTTTTGTTGCTTTGAAAATTTTACTTGGAATCAGTAGGATACCAGGTTATTTAGGACACAAATTCTGTCTGTGTAAATGCTAAACTTGTATACTATTGGCAAAGACTGTTCATTTGCCCATGAGTGACACGGTGAGTCATCCCTGTAACAGAGTCTGCTTTAAAAATCAGATGCATTTGTGTGTGGGAATTAATGAGAGGAAAATCTGTTTTTCAGATCATTTGATGCTTTTGCGAGACTGCCCTTCCATCTTTGGGGACTTCATCCACAAAGCAAAGAGTATTTGTAACTTGAACATTAAGATCACACACAACTGCATTTATCTCTACAGTTTGAAAGATTGTATGAAACTTTCAGACATAATTTCTGTTGGTGAATTAACAAGCATAATGGAATTCAAAACTGTAGCCAAAGTATGGGATTCTATTTAATGGAGTTAAAGACAATATTTTTGAAATATTACATACATAAATTAAATAAAATGTAATAAAGATTCTGGTGCATTCTGACAAACTATTAAATCAATACGGCCTTTCGCATATTGTCTCAGAATTAGGTAGCTAAATGTGACCATGGAACTGAGCAAGTACACACAACAGAATGCTTTTTGTGGTGGTGGAATGAAATTTGGAGCACAGGGATCATGAGCAGGAGCAAAAAAGAGGAAATGACCAAAGATGTGAGCAAACAGTAGTTCTTAAATAAAGGAAGAGAACAAACAACAATATTCAATGTTTTAGAAGCACGATAGATAAAGATTTTGCCAAAGGTTTATGTTGCAGAAGAAATCAAGAATTAAGAAAGCAGAAGGTATCTGATGTGATTGAAGAAAATTTAAGGTCGCTGGAACGAGACCACAAAGGGATATTTTGACTAAAAGCGAGAGATTTTAAAGTAAATGTATTGGCAAGGGAAATAATTGATAAAAGATTACAAGGCCAGGGATGATCAGACTGAAAAAAAATTGTTAGGGGAGAATTTCAAACAGCTGGAATTTGAGATGCAGAGCTTCAGAGTCTCAGAAGGACTTGGGAGAAATAGAGTTTTGCTAGTTGTGGTATGAAAAACTAGCAATATTAGAGATAGAAGCAAAATTTTTAATAATAGGAGCAGACATCGGCTTTCAGGTTTAACTGTGAAATTAACTATGGAGTTCTAGGAGTCACGTTGAGGATATCGAATGACAAATGACTGTAGAAATAGAATTGGGAGTTTTTGGTCCCTCCAGCCCCTACTACACCATTCAGTAGGGTGATTGTTAATCTGACATTCCTTACATCCATTTGCCTGTCCCCTCGCCATAACCCTTGATTCCCCGACTGATCAAGAACCTATCAATCTCACCCTTAAATATGCATGAGAACTACTCCCCTACAGCTCTCTGTGCTGAGTTCCAAAGATCCTCAATCCCCTGAAAGAAGACAGAAGGCATTTCAACATTGAATTTTCTGCAGCAATATGTTTGACTATGATCTCTACCATCATTCCTGCATACTGTTCATTTCTGAACAATTAAATAAGCAGAAAATTTTTAGAGAATGTGGAGGTAGGACCAGTTGAGAGAACTCAAGTGTGTAATTGGAAGCCGAGTCTAGTTGGATTGAGAAAGGGCAATGCACAAGGAGTGTTCTTAAGATTATTATTTAAAATTAGTGACTCTGAAGCTGTTGACCTGCACAAAATACAGTCAAGATAGGTTAGTTACTAGACTTTTGATATCCCATTTGGGATTCCACTGTCTAGCATTGTAAATATTGGCTCAACCATCTTTGCAGGATGTAAATTTTAAGAAAAGTTGTCCGTTAATTTTGTTGCAGTTATAGTAAGTGCTTAAGCTTCATAATAAACGCTCAAGATTAACTATTACTTTAGTATTTCAGCATTTTATCGGGAATTAATAAGAGCATTCTTCTATATTTATGTATTACTTAGAAACAGTTTGTAGATGCTCATTGTAACTGGGTCAAAGCTTTGGGTAAATCCCATTTGCCACTTGGTTCATAACACTGCAGTAGTTCAAGAAGAAGCCCACTCAGTCTAATTAGGATTGGGCAATAACTGTGGCCTTGGTGGTGATGCCCATATCTTGAGAGCAATGTTCACTTACCTCCTTCTGGACACTTGCTAAGTTAGCTTGGACATGTATCACCTTTAGTTACCATATCTATTACAGGGCATCCAGGTATGAATCCTGTCACCAACATGAACCATTTGTGGGAGTTTATACTAAGCAATACTTGCCAACACACATGTTTTACTGTATTCTGTAGAAGTCTTGTAACATAAGGCTTCTTGTATGTGAAGGTGTGTTTCTTAGCCCGTTGCAGGCATAATTGGAAGAAAAAAAGTCCAGTCTTCTCTGTGATATATGATAGCTTGTTTTTATTTAATGGAGGAGTTTGTCTCTGATTTAGGCTCTATTGATCCAGCGAGCAGGAGTGGAGTGGTGATAAGATACTGCAAGTTCTGAATAGTTCTGCCGTGGTAAAGTTGAATGCTCTCATTTGAAGCTTTTGCTGTATATCACTGAACTTAGTTGGTTTAGCAAATCATCAGCTTGACCATGAGGCCTCATTATAAGCCCTTCAGCTGTTGTCGCACCTATACAACCTCGAATGATTGTCACCTGTAGGCTTCAAGCCATGGAGGCTGGTAATCCTATGAAACTTGTCCCATTGTAACAGGCGATATTAAAGAATTTAATCAAGCTACATTACAAAGCATGGAAGCCAAGCTATCCTTTGTGGCAGGGTAGCAACCTGGCATAGCAGTTAGTACTCCCAAATCCAGAGACCTGGGTTCAATAATGGAGAGAAAAGAAGATAGGTGGAGAGGAGAGTATAGGTGAGGAGGTAGGGAGGGAATAGGTCAGTCCAGGGAGGACGGACAGGTCAAGGACGTGGTTTGCTTCAGGACATGGTCGAGCCTCAGAATCTCTCTCCCACTGCAACTCTCTTGTAATCTCTTCAGCCTTGAAACTGCTCGACCATGTCCTGACGCAAACCAGGTCCTTGACCTGTCCATCTTCCCTGGACTGACCTATCCCCTCCCTCCCTCCCCACCTATACTCTCCTCTCCACCTATCTTCTTTTCTCTCCATCTTCGGTCTGCCTCCCCCCCTCTCCCTATTTAGTTCAGAACCCTCTCTGATGAAGGGTTTAGGCCCAAAACGTCAGCTTTCGTGCTCCTAAGATGCTGCTTGGCCTGCTGTGTTCATCCAGCTTCACACTTTGTTATCTTGGATTCTCCAGCATCTGCAGTTCCCATCACCTCTGATCACAATTGTAACCTGGGTTCAATTCCAGCTTTAGTTGATTGTCTATGTGGAGTATGCAAGTTCTCTCCTTGTCTGTGTGGATTTCCTCCAGCTGCTCTGGTTTCCATCCACAGCCCAAAGGTGTGCAAATTGGTGTATTAGCCATGGTAAATTGCCCTGTAGTGTCCTGTGACATGTAGGCTAGGTGGATTAGCCATGGCAAATGCAAGGTTATTGTGTTAGGGCTGGGAAGGGTCAGGTTGGACACACTTTGGAGGGTTGGTGCAGATTCTACAGGCTTAAAGGCCTCGAACTGCACTATAGGGAATCTATGAACTTGCTTCATTTACAGTCAGACAATCAGTTTATTAATGAAAAGACTTTTGCATGTCTTCAAAGGGGCCAAGTAGAGAGACCCATTAGGGGTGTGGAAGAATATTTTGGCCCCTGCATTTGCTTTTGCGCTGTAGCAATGGCTTATTGACATCATTCAGTGCTGACACAATCATTATGGGTACAATAAGGGTAGGAATTACTTCTTGATTGAGAGGATTTGAAATCGAATAGGGAAGCAGAGATACTTCAATTTGCACAACAATTGATTATTAAGCAAGATAGTGCAAGTACATAAGAGCATCTTTAAAACCGTTTGAGATCCATGAGAGTACAGATTTAAGCCTTTTAATGATCTTCAGCCACTGCCCTGCTTCACTACTAGAATCTGCAAGAAGAAACAAACACTAAGATAAAAATATCCACATGTACCAATAAAACTGATTTGGAACTGGCATTTATAAGATTCAATAGTAGATGAACAATGCAGTGTCTGATTTTAGAAATGTTGGCACATTCTACTGATTAAGTTACATTGCCATTTCTGTTCAAGATTAATGCTTGTATCAAATTTCTGAAAGCATTCTGTCTCTTTCATTACTATTAGATAAATTAAAAATATACCTTGAGTAGAGTATCACATGAAGTGTTATGTATGTATGGAATGTTCTGAGTAACGTCACTAATCACCATGTGTTCAATTAACCATGCAATATGTTCAATTACCTGATTATAACTAGACAAGCAACACTGGCACCATCATATAGATCTTGCATATAACCAGACAAACAATTTGCTTATTAGCTGCCAAAAGTACCAATCCAGACATACCAGTTACTAGAAATCGAAACTGTCAAATTACTCAAACTACTTCTGTTGTTGTCTGTTGCTTTCTCGCCTATCTCCCTGCAATTACAATAAGAAACAGTATTAAAAGTTAATATGTGCAATTGTTTAAATAAGTGTTACATTCATTTGTAAATATAAACATTTCATATTGACATTTATTGCTCTAAAGTCTGCCACTTTCTGCTAAGGAGCTCCACTCTGGTGTTGGGACTTCTGACTTCTCTATTTTTGAAGCTGGCATCCTGGTGAATTTGCACTCTTTTTGACTAGGGCCTCATATTACCACTCCTCCATAGATTAATTTTTTTGTGTAGCCCGTATGATTCAGTTTGTTGTAGAGGTGGACTTCGTGGTCACTCAAAGCAAGAACTGCAGCTGTTGGAGTCAGAGTCAATACAGTATGGGGCTAGAAGAACATAGCAGGTCAGAGGAGCAGGAAAGTTGATGTTTCAGAAGAGTTTCTCCAGCTCCACACTGTATGGACTTTGTGGTATTGGCTCATGAGGTTTTTAAAGATACCACTGAACTTCACAGATAAAAAAGACTACAAGAATTTGAGAGAAAAAGAAAATATAGACACAGCTGTTGTGTATTACTAGCCACACAGAAGATAGATGGAATTGTGAACTTGGACTGAAGAGAACAAGGTCATGAATTCTTGAGTGAGGCTGGAGGATTCACCTAGCTTTTGCTAAAGGGAGGACCCTCCATGTTGTAATGCTGACCATGGGCAGCTTGGGGGTTAGTAGTTATTTAACTTCTACAGTAAAAAGAAAACCAGCTGTCAAGAACAGAGAACAATTTTAGATTACTGAGAACAGATGCACACTTGAGGAGCAAAGTATAATTGAAGAAGAGAATTTTTGATCATTTTACAAATTAAATGGGGAGCGATGTTGTAGTTTCGATTTCATATTGCTTACTGAAATAGCATTCGTCAACGTTGCTTTTAGTATAAATAAATAAAAGCAAAATACTGCAAGTGCTGGAAACTCTCCACATCTGTGGAGACAGAAACCAATTTAATGGTTCAAGTTGAAAATGACACTTTTGTTTGTGCATCTTGTGCCCCCTGCCACCTATCTGGCATACAGTGCTGATTTCCAATAATTTCCAAACGTTAAACATTTAAGACTTTCTTAAAACTTAGCTCTTTCACCAAGCATTTGGTTACTCACTCCAAAATCTTCTCCTTTGGTTCTCCATCCATTTATTTCTGATAGCACTTTGAATTTTTAAAATTTCTTTGAGAATTTAGAGACGTAATGATACAAGCTATTTGAACTTAACCAGCATTTGAGCTATCTGTTGCAACTTCATAAAGCGTACTATCAGTAATTTTAGTTTATTTGTCAAAACTGAAACAAAATAGCAGCATTATTCCTCTGGATGGCAGGTTCAGGTGATATGGTAGAGCATTTTAAAAGCAGTTTTGCATCAGTCTTCATACCAAATATATAGATAACTCTGTCATTGAAATTTCAACGTGGCTATAAATAAGATCAATTTGGAAGTCACATGATACCAGGTTATAGTCTAATAGGTTTATTTAAAACCACAAGCTTTCTGAGCATTACTTCTTCATAAGGTGAAGTCACCTTCAGACTTTGTCCACCCCAATCCAACACTGGCATCTCCACATCACGAATAAGACCCTAAGATAAGGCACAAAATTCGGCAATCAGCCCATTGGGACTCCACTGCCATTTGATCATGGCTGATATGTTTCACAATCCCTACTTTCTCCCCCAAAACCTTAGATCCCTTTACCAATCAAATGCACACTCAATGACTTAGCTTCCACAGCCTTCTGTGGTAATGAGTTCCACAGATTCACTTATCTCTAGCTCAGGAAAAGTGGCCAAAATGTAAGTAGAGGCTTCTAAATTACTATTTTATTCACTAACAATGGTATGTGCACGGTAGTGTTGGGCAGACATCCTACCCATATTTGGCCAATACCAAGATGTGTGCAAATGTCAGAACATTGGAAAAATTGTCTGCAGTTATATGAAGCCTAGTGGTGGGAACGAACTTAGCTCTGATTGCTGTCATTTAGAATTAATGAATATGGAGTTTTTCTTGTAGGTAGATTTAGCATCTAACATGGCTAAGACTTATCTGGATTGGGTACATTCTCTGCTCTCATTCAAGTTTGTGAGATCTTGTTCTGTCCGGTCCAAGTGCAAGATCCCAGCTGTCTTCTTCATGGCAAATAATACATACCATCTGAAGGAATGAATGAAATATTTTATTGGCTATCTCTACATCTGCTTTTTCTGTCAAATTCTTGCATTCTGCTCAAGGAATTGAACCCTGGTCCCTGGCGCTGTGACGCAGGAGTGTTAGCCGTCCTGGACCATATTGCAGAAAATAGTGATGCATGCAGGAACTCTTAAGACATTTAAGCACAATTTTACACTAATACAAGGCAGTGGGTCAAGTGCTGGAAAATGAGATTAGAGTAGATGGATGTTTAATGATCTGGACAGACATCCTATGACTCTCTGATTTATGAACAGAGCCTCCAGAAGTAAGTGACTGCAGATTGAAGTGTCTTATAAGAATTCATGGGGAAGTAAGAAATTAACCTGAGTGAATGGCACATGGTTATAAAGCATATTGTTAAGTTGATAGTGTGTATTTTAGTAATTTTTCTCATTTGCAATGAAGTTTTGTTTGGTTTAATAAAGAAGAAATTTTGTGACATAGTTCTGTTTGTTGAAATGTAGTGTTCATATTTAAATACTAACGGTTCCTAATTGGATTGTTAACTGAGTGGACAAACATGTGCTGTGATGGGGTCACTGTGTCAAATTGTAATGTTGCAGGATGTGTTAGGTTTTATTCATTTTTTTGCTCTTTTTCTGTTTTCTGTTTTTGTATGCTCAAAAAACAATTTAAAATAATTGTGTAATGCAAAAATGACTGACTTTAAAAAATGCCTTTTTCATAATGAAGTCATGCCACTCATAACTTTGTGGGCCTCTATCAGGTCGTCCCTGAGCCTCTGTGCAAACAATCCGAGTTTATCCAGCCTCTCCACTATTGTAAGATAACAAAGTGTGGAGCTGGATGAACACAGCAGGCCAAGCAGCATCTTAGGAGCTCAAAAGCTGATGTTTTGGGCCTAGACCCTTCATCAGAAAAGGGGGATGGGGAGAGGATTCTGAAATCAATAGGGAGAGAGGAGGAGGTGGACCGAAGATGGATAGAGGAGCAGATGGATGGAGAGGAGAGTATAGGTAAGGAGGGGATAGGTCAGTCCGGGGAGGACGTACAGGTCAAGGAGGCGGGATGAGGTTAGTAGGTAGGAAATGGAGGTGCGGCCTGAGGTGGGACGAGGGGATAGGTGATAGAAAGAACAGGTTAGGCAGGCAGGGACGAGCTGGGCTAGTTTTGGGATGCAGTGGGGGGAGGAGAGATTTTGAAGCTTGTGAAAGCCACATTGATACTATTGGGCTGCAGGGTTCCCAAGCGGAATATGAATTGCTGTTCCTGCAACCTATGCGTGGCATCATTATGGCACTGCAGGAGGCCCAGGATGGACATGTTGTCCAAGGAATGGGAGGAGGAGTGACTGACCTCAGCTTTTGTGCTCCTAAGATGCTGTTTGGCCTGCTGTGTTCATCCAGTTCCACACTTTGTTATCTCGGATTCTCCAGCATCTGCAGTTCCCATTATCTTTCTCCACTATTTGCAACCCTTGTTTCTCTGTGTATAACACTGTCAAGACTCAATATGATAATATAATTGGCATAGCTTCCAGTGAGAATTATAAAAAGATAATGCAATCTAGTCAGTATGTCATATTTTTATAGTTTCAGCTTTTGTTGGAAATTCATTTTAAAAAGCAAGTGAATATATATAAGCAATCAATTTTTAAAAAGAGCTGCTTCCTTATCATATCTGAGATGTCTCAAAGTAGAACGTGCGTGATGAATTACTTTGAAGCACAATGACTATTATGTGAACAGATATGGTAGCAGCCTTCAAAGACTCCGCAAATAATAGCATGCTGATGACCAGTTAACCAATATTTTTTGTTGGCGGAGTATTGTCAAACAGGATGCTGTCATGTTCAAAAAGTGCCACGGGAGTTTAACAATCACAGCGTAATGAAAATGTTACAGAAAATGCCATTTGTAAACACTTGAGAAATAGATTTTGTTTTGCTATAGATACTGTAGAATTTACAGTCTCCCATGAGATCTTGTCTGGTGCCTGTGCTGGCCCTTTGAAAGAGACATTCAATTAATTTGACACCTCCAGAGCCCTGCATTTATTTCCTTTTCAAGTATATTCCAGTTCTCTTTTGGAAACCGTTCAGCCCAATCCATCCAAAGCTAATTGACATGCCTTCTGTCATAACTATAACTTTAAAAAAATAATGTAAGTATTTTCCTTCCAATAGTCTGGCCTCACAATGTAAAGTACTGATACCTGAACTATCTGTTCACCTCCCTCTGAGTCTGAACTTAATATCCTGCCCTCTTCTGTTATTTCTTAGACCATGATAAGCAGTTTCTCAGGGTTCCACTATCAACAACATGGTGGGTCTTGAATATCTCGGTGAGATCTATACTCAGTCTTCTGCAGTACAAACAAATTCACATTTGATCACCTGTTCTTGTAATTGAGATATCTGATGTTGCTTGTGAAACAGGTGGCACATAATGACCATGCTGTAACTTGTAGCTAGATTGCGCTACCTGTGATTCTCCAGGCGGATAAAGCCATACCCTATACCTGCTCAATATTACAGCCTTTGATTTGGATACCATTCCCCTTCATGGGATAGCTCAAAATTATACTTCATTACTTACCACACCTTGCAGGGTGTCTGCTAGAGGTGTGTAAGATGGAGGAGTATATATAGGATGAGATATTTTGTTATAAGCAGGGAGGTCAATAAGGTTCTTGAGTAGTTTTGTAGCTCGGGTTGTGGATGCTGTGGTTGGTACGCTTACCAAGCTGGTTCGTTAGCTCACAGCCGTTTCACTATGCTGCTGTTTTCCCACCTGGTATTTAAACTCTGGGATCCATTGGAAGGTTCAATAACCAGGGACACAGTTTTAAGTTTGAGTGGAAGGCTAAGAGGAGAATTGAGGATTTGTTTCATATCGAGGGTGGTGGGTGTCTGGAACTCATTGTCTGAAAGGGTGGTTATGTCACAAACACTTATAAAATTTAAGCTGCAATTAGATATTCAGATGCACTGCTGTAGCCTCCAGTGCTATGGACTAAAAGTTCGAAAATGGGGTCAGTGTAACCAGATCTTTGTTAACCTGTCTGAATACAAAGGGCTAAATGGTCTCCTCTGCTGCAAACATCTGGTTCTAACTACAGGCCTGTTAGCACAGTGTCAGAAGTAGGGAAAATAATAGAATCTATTATAAAGGACGCAATTACTGGAAACTTAGACAGTACAATCTGATTGTTTCAGAATTGACATGGATTTGTAAAAGGAAATTTACGTTTGACAAACCAGTTAGTTGTTTTGAGGATATAATTAGTGGAAAACATAAAGGTGAACCAGTGGATATGGTGCCTTGAGCTCAGCTGTTCACAATCTGTGATGATCTCAAAATTATTTTGAACAAACAAGTGCAAAATTTCCAAATTTGTGGATAAATGATGTCAGAGTACAAAATCCCCTAGGAAACAGTCATGGTAACACGGTAGAATTTAGCATTCAGTTTGAGAGAGTGTAACTTGGGTCAGAAGCCGTTGTCCTAATTTTAAATAAAGATAATAATGAAATCAGGGCCAAGCTAGCTGGAGTGAACTGAGAAAGGGATTTAGAAGCAAGGACAGTTGAGGAACAATGGTAGACGTTTCAGAAAATGCTTCATGGCTTTCTACAAAGCTACTAGTGGGAAAGAAGGATTCTAGGCAGGCAATGAGTTAGCCATGGATAAACAGGGAAATTAAGGATAACATAAAATTGAGAGAAAAATACAAAGTTGGACAAAACTCCACTATGAGTCAGAGGATTAGAAAAGTTTTCAAAATCTTCAGTTCAACTAGTCTGTGCCAACCATGGTCCCAAATTAAACTAGTCCCATTTGCCTCCATTTGGCCCATATCCTTCTAAACCTTTCCTATTCATGTACTGATCCATATGTCTTTTAAATGTTGTAACGGTACCTGTATCCATCAGTACCTCTGGCAGTTCATTCCACACATGAACTACTCCCAGTGTAAAAACATTTCCCTCATACCTTTTTAAAACTTTCTTCTCCCACCCTAAAAATATTTTCCCCTAGTTTTGAACTTGCTCCCACCCTAGGGAAAAGAACTTTTGTTATTCACCTTCACTGTACCCCTCATGATTTTATAAACCTCAATGAGGTCGCTCCTCAGCCTCCTATAAATGATGATTAAAAGAGCGAGAAGACAAAATTTGGGCATGTAAACTTGCAGCCTATCTACATATTAATAGCAAGAGTTCCGTTCAACATATACAAAGGAAGTCCGGGGCCATCGTTAATATTGGCTCCTTGGAGAACAAGGCTGAGGGAACAATGGGGAACCGTGGAGTGGGAGAGGAGTTGAATATATACTTGGCATCAGTCTTCTATTAGAAGGCACTAAAGGTATCTCAGAAGTACCAAATAATCAAGGAACAAAGGAGGATGGGAAATAAATAAATAAAGTTGCTATCACTAGCAGAAAAGTACGAAGGAAGCAAATGGGATTAAGTATGGATAAGTCCCTTGGGCCTGATAGGAAACCCCAAGGATATTAAAAGATATTAAAGTTACTGAGGATGCACTGGTAGTAACCTTCTAAGAATCTTTAGATTCTGTAAAAATCCCAAAAGATTGGAAAACCGCCAGTATAACTCTTCTGTTAATAAAGGGAGGGTGACAGAAACAAGTAATTGTACACCATTTAGCCTGACATTTGTTTCAAGAAAATGTCAGAATCTATTATAAAGGATGAAGTTGCAGAACATTTAGAAATACATAACATGATCAAGCAGAGTCAGCATGGCTTTATGATGGGGAAATTGTGTTGGACAAATTAATTAGAATTCTGTGAGAAGGTAACCAACAGGATAAATAAAGGTGAAGCTGTGGATAGTTGGATTTTCAGAAGGGTTTGATAAGTACTACATATGAACTACTTAAGGTAAGAGTCAATGGTGTGTTGTAGGTGGTGTATTGCATGGATGGAGGATTTGCTAACTAATCGAAGATTAAAAAGTTGAGATAAATGGGCATTTTCAGGATAGCAATCTGCAACTAGTGGAGTTCCATCAAGTTCAGTGTTGGGGCATTGACATAGCTATAGGTGAGAAAACACCTACTCAGGATGACAGAGTCTGCAAAGTAATTTTGACTGGTTAAGAAAGTGGACAAAAGATTTCGCAGATGGAATATAGTGTCGGATAATGTACAGTTATGCACTTTAGCAAGAAGAATAGAGGAGCTGAATATTATTTAAAGGCAACAAGACTGCATAAATCTACACAGGGATTTTGGGGTTGTAGAGCATAAGTTACATGAAGTTAGTATATATGCTCAGGTAATAGAGAAGGCAAATGAAATGTTGGCCTTTATTTCAAAGGACTGGAATATAAAAATGGTGAAGTCTTACCAAAAGGATACCAGGCGCAATTTAGCCTGCAACTGGAATACTGTGCTAGTTCTGGGCTTCTTACCTAAGGAAAGATATTCTCACGTTACAATATCCAGAGAAGATTCACTAGATTGAGCCTGGATATGGAGGGATTTCCTGGAGTGGGAGTAGTTTGGACCTGTACTCAGTGGAGCTGAGAAGAATGAGAGGTGACCTTCTGGAAATGTAAAAGACTCTGAGGGAACCTGACAAGGTAGCTGTTGTGAAGTTGTTTTACCTAGGATCAGAGAGAATAGCCTCTGGTGTATTTCCAATGCCAGTGTATTTTCCATCAGGACCTCAAAACTGTTCACAGCATTCCAGCTAAGGTCTGACTACTGCCTTGTTTGTGCTGTGGGTTCATGTCAAACACAACTGCTTTAACTGTCCTTTTGACATAGATGCGAAGAGAGAGATGAGGAATTTCTGCTCTGAGGGTATTGAATCTGTGGAATCCTTCACTACAGAAGTATGTTCAAGGCTGAGGTAGATTTTTAGTTGGTAACAGACTTGGGGATTATGGAGAAAAGGTATGAAAATAGAGTTCAGGATTATCAGATCAAACGTGATCTGATTGAATGGCAGAATAGACTCGATGGGCTGAATGATCTAATTTTTATGGTCTTGTGGTACAAAGCAAGGTAGAAATGTTTCAGTGATAACGGGAACTGCAGATGCTGGAGAATCCAAGATAACAAAGTGTGGAGCTGGATGAACACAGCAGGCCAAGCAGCATCTCAGGAGCATAAAAGCTGACGTTTCAGGCCTAGACCCTTCATCAGAGGCAGTTTTCTTCTCTAAACAGCATTAGTGAATCAGATGGGGTTTTCTGACAATCAACAATGGATTCAGGGTCATCATTAGATCCCCTCCTGCCTAACCTGTTCTTTCTATCACCTATCCCCTCGTCCCACCTCAGGCCGCACCTCCATTTCCTACCTACTAACCTCATCCCGCCCCCTTGACCTGTACGTCCTCCCCGGACTGACCTATCCCCTCCTTACCTATACTCTCCTCTCCACTCATCTGCTCCTCTATCCATCTTCGGTCCGCCTCCTCCTCTCTCCCTATTGATTTCAGAATCCTCTCCCCATCCCCCTTTTCTGATGAAGGGTCTAGGCCCGAAACATCAGCTTTTGTGCTCCTGAGATGCTGCTTGGCCTGCTGTTATCTCCACGCTTTGTTATCCAGGTAGAAATGTTTGTTGTAAACGTGATACAAAAAGGCTTAAATAGTATTTGGACAGACTCTGGATGGTCAAGAACATAGCAAATGGAATATGAGTATGATAAGTGTGAGGCGATCAACTCTGGTATAAGGAATGCAGGTGTAGAGTATTCCTTAAGTCACAAGAGACTGGGAAATGATGATATCCAAAAGTATCTGCACTTGCAACAGGAAATAGGAAGGTAAATGATAAATTAATTTTTATAGCAAGAAGATTTGAGTACTGGAATAGAGCAATAAGTTATATAGCACGGAAACAAACTCTTCAATCTGACTCATCCACACCAACCAGACATCCCAGTCTAACCTCTGAGTCCGGAGACCCAGCTTCAAAAACAGAAGTTACTGGAAAAGCTCAGCAGGTCTGGCAGCGTCTGTGAGGAAAAAATCAGAGTCAACGTTTAGGGTCTGGTGACTGTTCCTCAGAACATTGACTCTGATTTTTTTTCCTCACAGATGCTGCCAGATGGGCTGAGCTTTTCTAGCAAATTCTGTTATTGTTCCTGATTTAGAACATCTGCAGTTCTTTTGGTTTTTATCCAGACGCAGCTTTAAATCCTACCTGGTTAGTGCACAGTATCATCTCTGAACAGGTTAATTAGAAACTGTCTATCCTGTTTCAGGTATGCAGTCCAAAACTGTCCCAGTTTTAGATAATTTCGGGAATAGATCAGTTTTGAATCCTGATCATGAGCCTAATTTACAAGTGGAAGAAACCAACAGCATTCTGTTTAGTATCTTTTCCATTCTGAATTCATTCAGTAGATATTTTCTACTATCGTAAACTTTGTCCCATGTTCCTAAATTCATGTCTGTTTTGACCTAGTTGGTAGCCTTACATGCAGAACCTTTGGGTGCCACTTAGTCTTTTTATTAAAATAACGTCAAGAAGATTAAGAACATCTTTTGCTTTCATCTCTGGATTTAGATGGGCAATAAGTCTGTTTTGTCCTCTGAAAAATAATTACATTTGTTGTTTTGGTGTTGATATGCTGCATATTACACAGTTAAAATGATTACTAGTGCACCACATCAAACTACGACATTTTTGAAAATAAGTTACTCTTAGGTCATTTTAAAAATGACATGATGCTAATGCTAGCATTTTAAATGGGAAACCCATGTCAAAAGGACAGTTAAAGCAATTGTGTTTGACATGAACCCACAGCACAAACAAGGCAGTTGCCAGACCGTAGCTGGAATGCTGTGAACAGTTTTGAGGTCCTGATGGAAAATACACTGGCATTGGAAATGATACCGGGTATGGAGGACTGTCTTAGAAGGAAAGGCTGAGCAGGTTGGGCCTGTACCCATTGGAGCTCAAGGGAATGAGAGGTGACCCAGTTGCAACTTGGAAAATCCCTGGGGGACTTAACAAGGTTGATGTGGAAGGGTTGTTTCCCCTTGTGGGGAAAGTCTAGGACAAGAGGGCACAATCTCAGAATAAGGGGTTGCACGTTTAAGAAAGACAAAGGTGAATTTTTTCGAGGCTGTCAAATTGGTGGAATTCTTTACCACAGAGTGCTGTTGAGGTTGGATGATTAAGTATATCCAAGGCTGAAATAGGTTTTTAATCAGTAAGGGAATTGAGAGTTCTTGGAAAAAGACAGCAGAGTGTAATTGAGGGCTATCAGATCAGCCTTGGTCTCGTTGCATGGCGAAGCAGACCCGATGGACTGAATAGCTTACTTCTGGACCTACATCTTATGTCTAAACTGAAGTTAGGGTTTGTGGCTCATAAATTGTTGCGATCTTCGTTTGTATCTGTTTTAAGAGCTGCAAATCAATAATTAATTGCTTCACAGTAAAAATTTTATACGACCTCAAATAGTCTTTCAAAATATTTGATGTGGTTATTGGTTGTAGTAGTCTTTGGCATCTTAACCTTGAATTTGTATTAAGCTTTTGTTTGAGGTAAAAGGTGTTACTCAACAGTGATCCAAGTTGTGCAGAATACTTCCTGTTATGACATTTTTAAGCCATCTTTCTCAGAACGCAACGGTTTCTTTAGCATATGTAACTTCCCAGTTACTCTGTAACCTAAACAACAGCAGCAGTTAGAAATTTGTGCATGAACACTCTTTTTTTGGGTGACGGGGTGGTCTGTGCTAAACCCTCCTGTGCTCCTACTCCCATCTCACCACAGCGTATTTGCTTTTCTCAAATCATAACCCTCTCAGTAGTTTACACGTTTCTAGAGTTGTTCCTTGGTTGAAAGTGCACCCTCAGACTTAAAAGTGAGCAACATCATAGGATATTTTTTAGAAGTTTGAAATGGCACACAATACTGTAAACATCACACATTGTAACAGATAAACAATTTTAGAATGTTGTAATATAACCAAAATACTGCAGAGGCTGCCAAGTGGAGTTTAAAGACAGGAAATGTAAGAAGCAATCAACTGCTCTGGCAACAACTGTGGAACAAAAAAACGTTAATGTTTAAGACTGATGACTTTTCATCAGAATGACAAGGGGTTAGATTTAACTTCAAATGCTGGGGGACACGATTCAAATTGACAATCTTGCTTGACTAAATGACCATTAAATTTTTGGTTCATTAAAAGCTTTTTGTGTTAAAGGCAGTTAGACATTCTGGTGTAAAAGGAGCGACTAGGTTAAACACATCTCCATTTCTGCAACGCTATCAAAATTATGTATAAAATCTTTGATTTCAACATCCTTTATTTAAAAGTAGGTAGTACAATATTTCTTATATCCTGAAGAACAATTAAACTATTGATCTTGCTATGTCCAGTGTTCGCTCCAAACAATTACTCTAAGTGAATAAAATGTGAGGCTGGATGAACACAGCAGGCCAAGCAGTATCTCAGGAGCACAAAAGCTGACGTTTCCGGCCTAGACCCTTCATCAGAGAGGGGGTTGGGGGGAGGGAACTGGAATAAATAGGGAGAGAGGGGGAGGCAGACCGAAGATGGAGAGAAAAGAAGATAGGTGGAGAGGAGAGTATAGGTGGGGAGGTAGGGAGGGGATAGGTCAGTCCAGGGAAGACGGACAGGTCAAGGAGGTGGGATGAGGTTAGTAGGTAGGAGATGGAGGTGCGGCTTGGGGTGGGAGGAAGGGATGGGTGAGAGGAAGAACAGGTTAGGGAGGCAGAGACAGGTTGGACTGGTTTTGGTATCATAGAATCCCTACATTGTGGGAACAGGCCTTTCAGCCCAACAAGTCCACACCAACCCTCAGAAGATCCCACCCAGACCCATACCCCTATAATCCACCTAATCTACATATCCCTGAACACTATGGGCAATTTAGCATGGCCAACCCACACAGACACTGGGAAATCGCGCAAACTCCACACAGACGGTCGCCCAAGGGTAGAATTGAACCTGGGTCCATGGCGCTGAGGCAGCAGTGCTAACCACTGAGCCACCGTGTGGAACCGTGGGTGGTGAATGGACTCTCTATGGTCCCGATGCGACTGTTGGCTGGAGTGAACTGCCCTCAGTGCGCTTCAATTGCAACTCATTGCTGAGTCAGGCGGAGCTGGTGCTGGTGGTCTGCAGTGCCTCCCTAACCTGTTCTTCCTCTCACCCATCCCTTCCTCCCACCCCAAGCCGCACCTCCATCTCCTACCTACTGACCTCATCCCACCTCCTTGACCTGTTCGTCTTCCCTGGACTGACCTATCCCCTCCCTACCTCCTCACCTATACTCTCCTCTCCGCCTATCTTCTTTTCTCTCCATCTTCGGTCTGTCTCCCCCCTCTCCCTATTTATTCCAGAACCCTCACCCCCATCCCCCTCTCTGATGAAGGGTCTAGGCCCGAAGTGGGTGGAGGGGAAGAGCTGGGCTGGTTGTGTGATGCAGTGGGGGGAGGGGACGAACTGGGCTGGTTTTGGGATGCGGTGGGGGAAGGGGAGATTTTGAAACTGGTGAAGTCCACATTGATGCCATTGGGCTGCAGGGTTCCCAAGCGGAATATGAGTTGCCGTTCCTGCAATCTTCTGGTGGCATCATTGTGGCACTGCAGGAGGCCCATGATGGACATGTCATCTAAAGAATTACTCTAAGTGGTTGACTTCACAATGTAGCTGATTATTCCATTGGCAAGGTGCAATGTCGTATGATGATTGTAACACTGATTCTTATTCAACAGCAAACAATCCAACTGACGCTCTCCTTTGATAGCTCAGCCGGTAGAGCAGAGAACTGTAGTGCATCACAAAACCAACAGCCTTAGGTTGTCGGTTCAATTCCAACTTGGAGGATTTCAGGTCTCTTGGCTTCATGTGGTGCAGAATGTCTGGGTTCAAGTCCCTCCTACTCCAGAGGTATGATGTAACATATCTAAACAGGCTGATTTATAGTATCTAGCACCCAAAGGCTCAGCCACAGAACGAAGATACAGCTCTTATAAACTGAGATGCGGAGGAATTTCTTCAGCCAGTGGGTGGTTAATCTGTGAAATTTGTTGCTGCAGAAAGCTGTGGAGGCCAAGACAAGACAGAGAAAAATAAGTTCTTGATTAGCAAGGGGGTTGCAGGAAGAAGGCAAGAGAATGGAGTTGACAAACCTATCAGCCATGATCGATTGGAGCGGTGTTGATCTGAATGGCCTTACTCTGCTCCTGCATCTTATGGTCTATCATGACGTGTGTATGTGTCTCTCTCTGTGGCTGTGTTTAAAAATCCTCTGTCTCTCATTCATCTGTGATATTAGAGATGTGATACTTTATTACAGAAGGAAAAGTAATCAGATTTTAAGAAGTTGTAATAAGAACTGCTGAAGCTAGAATCAGAGGTAACAAAGTATGGAGCTGGAGGAACACAGGCCAGCCAGAGGAGCAGGAAAGTTGACATTTCAGGTGGGACCCCTTCTTCAGAAATTGGGGAAGGGGAAGGGATCTCAGAAATAAATAGAGAAAGGAGGGGTGGGCTTGGGGAATGTAGGTGAGTGTAGGTAGGTAGTGGTGGGGATTGGTCAGTGAATTGGGAGGGGTGGATAGTTGGGATAGAAGATGGACAGGTTGTGTCAGGGAGGCGAGGATGAGAGGGAGGATTGGTCATGGGATGTGGCTGGCGGTGGGGAGATTTTGAAACTGACAAAACCCACATTTAGGCCATTGGGCTGTAGGCTCCCAAGGTGAAATATGAGGTGCTGCTCCTCCAGTTTTCAGGTGGTGTCATTGTGACACTGGAGGAGACCGAGGATAGGCATATCACCCAGGGAGGGGGAGTTAAAAAAAAAATGGTTCGCAACCAGAAAGTGTTGTCGTTTGTCGCACACAGAACACGGGCGCTTTACAAAGCGGTCTCTGAGCCACCACTTGGTCTCGCCGATGTAGACGAGGCCACATTGGGAGCAGCGGATACAGTAGACCACATTGATGGATGTGCAGGTGAACATCTGTCTAATGTGGAAGGTTTGCTTGGTGCTTTGAATGGAGGTGTGGGAGAAGGCGTAGCACTTCCTGTGGTTGCAGGGAAAGGTGCCAGGGTGGTGGGCTTAGTGGGGAGTGTAGAGCGGATGAGGGAGTTGCAGAGAGAGTGGTCCCTATGAAAGGCAGATAGGGGTGGGGAGGGAAATATATCTTTTTGGTTGTGGGGTTGGATTGTAGGTGTTGGAAGTGGCAGAGAATAATATTGTTGGATAATATTGTGAGGTGATATGTGAGGGCAAGGGGAATTCTGTCTTGGTTTTATTGGAGGGAGGGGATGTGAAGGCACAGGTGCAGAAAATGCAAGAGATGCAGTCGAAAGGGGGAAGTTGCGGTCCTTGAAACAAGAGAAGACCCTGGGATGTTCAGGAGTGGGATACCCCATTGTGGGAGCACTTGCGGCCAAGGTGGAGGAATTGGGAGTAGGGGATTGCATTCTTGCAGGAGGGTGGGTGAGAGTAGGTGTAATCCAGGTAGCTGTGGGGGTCTGTGGGCATGAAATAGATGTTGGCTTTGAGGCAATCACCCGAGATGGAGACAGAGAGGTCCAGGTAGGAGAGGGAGGTATCAGAGATATCGGAATTTGAGGTTGAGGTGAAAGGTGTTAGTAAAATTGATGAACTGTTCGAGCTCCTCGTGGGAGCACAAGCAACTACTGGTACAGTCATCGATGTAGCAGAGGAAGAAGTGTGGAATAATGCCTGTGTAGCTACGGAAGATGAACTGTTCCATAGAACCTACAAAGAGGCAGGCATCGTATAAGCCAATAAAAACAAAGAGTTGCTGGAAAAGCTCAGCAGATCTGGCCGCATCTGTGGAGGAAATAGTATGAGCCAGTGCAGGTTACCGTGGCCACCCCCTCAGTCAGAAGGAGTGGAAGGAGTCAAAGGAGAAGCCGTTACGGGTAAGGATGAGTTTGGTTAGGTGGATAAGGGTGTCGGTGTTGGTGGAAGGGGACTGGTTGGGCCGTTGGGAGAGGAAAAAGCAGGGGGCTTTTAGGCCATCTGCATGGGGAATGGAAGTGTACAGGGATTGGATGCCCATAGTGAAGATGAGCTGCTGGGGGCCAGGGAATTGGAAATCTGGGAAGAGGTGGAGGGCGTGGACGGTGTCCCAGACATATGTGGGGAGCTCTTGGACCCGGGGGGCGGGTGCTGTAAACAGAGTCTGGGTAAGAGGATAGATAACAAGATGTAGAGCTGGATGAACACATCATTTCTGAAGAAGGGTCCAGACCCAAGACACCAGCTTTCCGGCTCCTCTGATGCTGCTGAGCCTGCTGTGTTAATCCACTTCTACACCTTGTTAACTCAGATTCTCCAGCATCAGCAGTTCCTACCGTCTCAAGGTAAAAGGAGTTAAGTTCAGTGGGGCAGGAGCAGGCAGAGACAATGGGTTGACTGAGACAGTCAGGTTTGTAGATTTTTGGAAAGGAGATAGGAACGGGCGGTGCATGGTTGGGGAACGATGAGGTTGGAGGCTGTGGGTGGGAGGTAACCTGAGGTGAGGAGGTTGTAATTTGTTTGAGAGATGATGTTTTGGTGGTCAGGAGTGGGGTTATGATCGAGGGGATAACAGGAGGAGGTTTCAGGGAGTTGGTGCCTGGCCTCGGCTATGTAAAGATCATACATACCACTACTGCACCCCCTCTTATCTGCTGGTTTAATAGTGAGGTTAGAGTTGGAATGGAGGGAATGGAGGGCTGCACGTTCCATGGGGGAGAGGTTGGAGTGGGTGAGACGGGTGGAGAGGTTGAGGCAATTGATGTCGTGATGACAGTTGGAGATGAAGAGGTTGAGGGAGGGTAGGAGGCCTTGGGGTGGTGCCCAGGAGGAGGGGGTGTGTTGGAGATGAGAGAAGGGAACTGTGGAGCATGGTTTAGACTTACGGTTCATGTTAAAGACTTGGGCATTGTTGGTCAGGCTACACTACCTTGGGAAGAAGATTGTGACTTTAGGGAGTGTAATGTACATTTGCTTGTCTGTATCCTGGTAATGTAGGCGAACTGTAGGTCACTATGTGTTAGATCATGTCATCAACCCTCTCTTTTCGCCTTTCTCCCAATCCCAGTTATACACTGTGGATCTAGTGGATGTGGGACTGTAGTCAATCTCTGCGCTGGTCTGGATGCACAAAACGCTGTTTAGCATTTGGGGATAATGACAAACCATTCTGCCTAGCAGAACAGAATCTAATCTATCAGCAGGGAACCAGTCCACCTTTGGAGACTGGAGTTAGTTTATTTAGAGCAGAATAGATTGAGGAAGGGCCTGAAATGTTGTCTCTGTATTTTTTTACCAGATGCAGCCAGGCCTGCTGAGCTTTTCCAGCAACTTCTGTTTTTTTCTAGGCTGAGGAGGAGATGATTGCGATGTATAAATTTATAAGGGAAATAGACAGAGTAAACAAGAATTCCAATTCCAATGAGTATAGTCCCAGGCCACGCAATCTCTGCTCATAAGCCAACCCTGTCAACTCCAGAATCAACCTAATGAATGTCCTTTGCATCCCTTCAGTACAAGTATATCCTTTCTCAAGGAAGGTGACCAACAGTTTACACAGTACTCCAGGTGTGGCCTCACCAGCACTCTCTACAGCTGCAGCATAACCTGCCTGTTTTTAAACTCCATCCCTTTAGCAATGAAGGACAATATTCCATTTGCCTTCTTAATTACCTACTGCACCTGAAAACCTGATTGTGATTCTGCCACTCCTCAGCCCATTGACCTTTTACATCTACTCCCTATAATGGCTAATGTAGAACACAATGTCTCCTCCCACAGACTAGGTGAAGGTAATAAAATTTCAACAGTTGGTCTTTCTGAACTATTACTTTAAACACACATGAAACATTAACGCTCTCTTTCCCCACATATGCTGCTAGATCTACAGTTAATTTCTGGCATTTTCAATTTTATTCCACATTCTTACTGCTCTTCAAAAAGAAAAAAAACTTCCTTAATTAATTGTTTGATCTGCTTATGGCTACCTTATTATTTATGTTCCCTCATCCTCAATTGGAAATAATTTCTCCACATCCATCATATTGAAGCACTTCATTACTTTATTAACCTCAGTCCGTTCATCCTTCTATTGACAGTTAAGAATCCCAGTCTGATAATTGCATCCTCAATCAAGTTGGCATCCTTTACAACCATTTTCTGCACCTTCTTAGGTGCTTCAATCAGTTATTTTTTGTAGCATGGAGATCAGAACCTCAGTACTCCAGTTATGTCTCACTGTGCTTCAGTCTAAAGTTAATATTGCCTCCTGTGTCAGTACGATATTTATCTTCCCGGTACGAGAAGGATTTGGCACAGTATGTAGAATTCAGAATATGTTCAATAAATGTATTTGTTTATTTGAGGCATTCATGCAAGAAATTTAAAACTGGGGCCATGTGAAGCTTTACACCATTGCCTGGCCATCAAACTTACATTTCCTTGTTTGTGGTTGAGGTAGTAATGATATAACTCATGATTAGATAAATAAAGGGAAAGGGGTAGAGGCTTTCTTTGTGGAGTGCAAACTGTACACAATGATTGTTTTCCTGTGGTGGTGGCTTCTATTTTGTATGTCCATGTTGGTTAGCTATGCATTAAGCATCACCTGGTGTGTTTCTTAGAATGTGTTCAACGGGAAATTTGAGTATTTGTCTTCAGTGCTGTCAAAAGATATGGCACCAGCTGTATAGTCAAGACGGTGTGTAAGCTGGGCGTAAAGGAAAAGGTGATAGTATTTTCATGATATTGAAGCTGTTGTCTTCAGTACTTGTTTATTTGGCTGATCTGAACCAAAAATTATATTGGTTGTTACAACTTCACATTCCATTCCAACAGTTTATAAGTGTCTGGGTTTGCTTATTTAGACCAGTAGCCTTGAAGAGACAGATCCAGTTAACAACTAAACCTTATAACAATGCACTGCTCTAATCCCATGACTATCAGAAATAATGCTACAGGAGGGAGATTTGTTAGTCCACAAAGGAAACATTTAATGATTGTACTACACTGAATTGTTTGGTCAGTGCAGTTGCTACAACAGCGAGCTCAACAAAAACCAATGCCAAAACAATGCAGTATTGTTTTTTGCAGCAAATACTTTCATTGTCATTTTCACATTTTTTCGTTTTTTTTCATTAAAACCATTTACATGTGATGTTGAACCATTGATAGTCCTCAGCCAAGGCATATATGGTAACCACCCTTGTAAGATTTTTTTTCATTGTAGGAGCTTACAATCTTTAATTTTCTAAGTTTTTTTTGTATACAGATTTGTTCAGATAATTACTAAGTGAAGCACTACCAAAGATCCTCATAGCTAGGACTTGGACCAATGCCAATCTTTCAGCCAACTAACATGACATGACATTAGATCCACTTTCATTTCTTGTTATCTATAACTAATAGCAGTTATGTTTCTGGATCACAAGAAGCTTTACTTCTGTGCCAAAAAGTGGAAACGGCAAAGGAAACTTGTGCATTTCTTTCATACTTTAAATTAAACATTGCTATTTAAATATAATATGGATCAATATCTTCAAAATGCTTGTATTTGAATTCAATAGTATATGCATTCCCTGCATCGCAAGTGGTATTTGATTTTTTAAACAACTAACAGGAGGGAATTCTACAAATATCCCCATTGTCAATCATAGGGGTGTCCAGCACCAAGGAACATAACCAATTCTCAGCAATAATTTCGATTCTAGCCTGATGTACGTTTGCAGGGGAGGGGCTGGGGGAGGTAAAAACATGCATCATTTTTAAAAAAGAAGTCTGCAAAAATACTTTTCTCAAAAACTTTTGATACAACTGGTGTTTTCAGTACTGTGCAGTGTGTATGTGTGAGCCTTAAAAAGGAATGAATGTTAGAATTAGGACGCTAATTAAACAATGCAGTCATTTTAATTTAACCTTATTTGATGTTATAGTCCATAGATCTGTAAACAAAAGTCAAATTTCAGGAGAATTTTAATATGTTTATAGGGTTAAGCAATTCAGTCTATCAAGTCTGCTGCCTGAGAAGGAGCAACTTAGGACTTGTATCAGTTCAACGTCTCCAGCACTGCAGTGAGTTCTGATATTAGTTTTATTATGAAACATTTGCTAAAACGATACAAACATAACTCTTTCAAGACAAGAAAAACATTGCAGTATTTTATATTAAAATATTTAAAATATAAAGCTGTTAAAATTATGGCATGTACAATAATAGTTTTAATGCTCATTGGCATTGATGAATACTGGTTATATCTTCATTGAACAGTGTCCAGAAGACAACATTTTCAACAAAAGTTGCCGGAAATGAAGTGTGATGGAAAATACAACAGACAACTAGAGTGCACTGTGCAATTTTAAATAAAAAGACTCAGCTTCTCTTTTTAGATCAACAAGTGGTTTGGGCAGAGCTAGCAGCTTGCTGAGTTCTCTTCCTGTATTCTGCAAACAAGATGCAGATGTTTCAGCACAAAGAGATTGTTTAGTACAAAGCTTGAAGGCAAGAAGCAGTTTTGCATTTTGCTTTGATTTCATTACCCTAAACTTTTCCCCAATCTGATTTATTTTTTTTTAAATGCGGTCCTCATCATCCTTCATTTCTTTATTTGGCTCCATTAATCATAAAGTAACTTTTTTTTTCAAATTCTGTAATGGCAGATAATTGTTTGACAGTACAGAACTCGTATTTTTGTCAAAGCTTTCCTTCTTGAGTTCATCAGGAGAGTTTCTAAGAAATGCACGTTATTGGGAAACCACTTGGCTGAATTTTTCCCATTTTTGGCGGTATTTTTTCATAAACAGAGTGCCCAATCTGCCATGGTCTATGTTGACTTTTCTAAAATGATCTTCTGCACTTCATATCACCAACTATGCCGCTGACCTCTATGACGCACAGTACAAGTGTAAGTGCTAACTGCTGCTGAGGTTTTGCAATGTTCAGGTCAGCTCATTGCCCTAGGTGAAATGTAACACACAGCTGTGCAGGGGGATGATTAATGATCTTCTGCCCTCACTAGGGTATGTACGACCATCTTCTCTCTGCTACTTCATACTCCTACAGCTAGCACTCACTTTAACTTTGCCACTGTATGTGGCTCTCACTGAGGCTCCTGGACTACAGCTCTCATTTTTGCAGCACTGAACAGCTCTCACTGTGCTAACTATCCCTGCCCTCTGTGCTTTCTGCTCATTCACTGGGAAAATCTCATCACCTTTTCCTGATCCTGCATTACCACTGACTGCTGTTTCAGTTACTGTCATTGTACTCAGTTGCTCCTTTTGTCCTATTGCAGGAAAAATTGGCCGAACCCCAAGAGGAGCCCCTTGACTGAAAGTGGCAGTACACCCTGACTGTCACCTTTTATCCCACTAAGGACTGGTCTACTTTGACTTCATAAATGAATGTTTCGTTAAAGCACGTTGCCACATAATCTACTGGCACATGCTGAAAATGTGACTTTAACGTAGAACAGCACATACAGTATAACTACCTGTCCACCCTCTTGATAGTTCAATGCTCCCAACCATGCCAAGCACCTCTTTCAGCTAAAACACATTGCAAGCCACAGAGGCTGGCAGCCTCCAAGTAAGCACAAAATGAGTCAGCACTAAGGAAATTAGCTTAGAGCTATTTTTGTAGATGCATGAGCCTGTGTGTGAAGTAACTTGCGAGTCAAAGATGTTCCTGAACTCAAAAGTGGAGTCCTGAAATGCTGAATTGGCGTGTGAGTTGGTCCAAGCAGACAGTTGATGATGTGATAAGGCAGAGCAGGATGAAGATCTAGAGAAAAAAGCAGTGATGTGCTATCCCCAGGTTATTGCTGTGACATTCATATTGGGAATTGATACGATGATTTGGATAATTGATGACATGGAAATGAGGTAGCCACCTCATGAGAATTTGAGCTTGCCAATTCTAACGGGGAAACATTGGGGTGAGTGGGGTATGAAAGTGGGAATTCTTGACTTTGAAATTCTGTTCTTTTCTTATTTTCTTACATTTCATGCTAATCACCACCCTGCCTTAAAGAGTGGAAAATTCTACCTAATATTCATAATAAATGGGAGGAGAGTGCTGATTGGTTGATAAATGGACTTTAGTCGAGGTGTTGCTGCAGGGAGTGCAGGTTAATCTTTTAAAAAGTTTTTAAACTGCGCAAGTGACTCGGTCAAGGTATTGCCAAGAGAATTGAGACAGAAAATAGTTGTCAATTATGTCTTCTGAATTGCTCTGTTGAGGTCAGGACAAAATCTGTTGACAAAGTATATCATTTTCTAACTATTCCATTAATGTGGAGACTTTTCTTACACCATAAGACCATAAGACATAGGAGTGGAAGTAAGGCCATTCGGCCCATCAAGTCCACTCCGCCATTTAAATCATGGCTGATGGGCATTTCAACTCCACTTCCCTGCACTCTCCCTGTAGCCCTTGATTCCTTGTGAGATCAAGAATTTATCGATCTCTGCCTTGAAGGCATCCAACGTCCCGGCCTCCACTGCACTCCGTGGCAATGAATTCCACAAGCCCACCACTCTCTGGCTGAAGAAATGTCATCTCATTTCTGTTTTAAATTTACCCCCTCTAATTTTAAGGCTGTGCCCACAGGTCCAAACTTCCCCGCCTAACAACTTCCTAGTGTCCACCCCTTCTAAGCCATACATTATCTTGTAAGTTTCTATTAGATCTCCCCAAACCTTCTAAACTCTAATGAGTACAATCCCAGGATCCTTAGCCATTCATCATATGTTAAACGTACCATTCCAGGGATCATGCGTGTGAATCTCCGCTGGACACGCCCCAGGGCAAGTATGTCCTTCCTGAGGTGTGGGGTCCAAAATTGGACACCACCAATGGGATTATAGCAATAGTTATTGTTTAGTTACAAAAATTTGTCAGTCCGTTGAAAATTCATTTTTCTTAAATCAGTAATGAATATATCAGACTCTTAAAATTGATGTCACAAAGTGATTTTAAAACAGCACATGCAGTGCTTGTTAAAGTTGTGTAATAGTGATGCTGGAATGCAAATACATTTAAATAAGTGCAAACAAGTGCATTTAAATTTTGAGGAAGTATATGACAACCATAATCACATGAATACGTAACATCGTTTAACCTGGCTAGTGAGTGGAATGAGCAGAAAATTTGGAATCATTTAAGAAACAATTAAATTATGCAATGAATCATTTAATGTGTTTTTTTAATAGAGTAATTAAAGATGAATGGATTGGGTTACCTCATCTTTAGGAAGTCATGAGTAGCTTCATGTAAATAGAGAATTTAGCATATTTATTAACTGGAGGATACAAGCCTGAATAACATGATTGCATGTACTGTTTTTGTGTGAATAATGTATTGGAAGACCGGAAAAAGGTCAGAACTGGAAGAATGCAGAGATCTTGGTGGGAGTTGACAAAGTTTGGCAGTTGACTCTAGAATTTAGAACTGACACTAACTCAAGTTCCTAAAATGACTGAGGCTGTTGATTTGTGTAATATTTGACTAACTAGATATCCTGTTTATATGTCATCAGGATCTTCAAGATGATGGAGAATAACTGAATAGAAATCTGTAAATCTACTGAAATAGGTTTGCTTCATAGAGATCAAAGCAGATAAATCTTAATGAAGGTAAAACAGTCCAGGAAATTTATATGGTTTTTAAGCATGTTCAAACATCTCCTGTTTAGCCACCTGATTTTATTTGTACAGGATTAGTAAATATAATGTAATTACTGAAAACTTGCAGATTTTTTTTATAGTGGCTTATGGCAGGTTGGCCATTGAACACGATAATTGCAGCCAAAGAAAAGCTGAAATTTAGTCTTTGGTGACAAGCAATTAAAACTTCCAAGATCAAGTGTATGAAACTTGTTCCCAAATCCAAGCAGAAATATAGTTTATTAATCCAACTGTACTGTTAGCACCCATGGATCCTATTCATACACATCCTGGTTTTACTATCTTTCCTTTTCTGACTAGAGTGTAATATTTTTAACGCACTCATCACAACTGCATTCAAGGAAGAGTGAAAAATAATGGCCAGCAAGTCTCTGGTGATATTTCACTTCTTACAATTAACTTAGAACTTCTATTGTATTTCATTTCAATACCTCTGGAGTTGCTCTTGTCAAATTCTTTGGAATTTGATTAGCTTTAGAAGATTTCATTTTCTAATTCTTGGACTGGACCAGTAAGAATACCAATGACTGCTAAGGTAGTTGCATAATTTCTGTATTGAATATTCTTTACTGATCGTCCAAACACAAGAATGAGTTTAGATATCCTCCATGTGTAAAATTGAATCCAAGAAATTGGATGCCTGAGTCCAAAGGGCACACTACCTTGAGAACCTCAAAGAAAGGCTGACTGTGTTGACACACCAGGTCAACTATATTTTCCAATAAATTGCGTCAATCTATTACTAAATAGTCCTAAGACATGGGGCATCTATTGACGCATAAAAGGCAAACTGCAAAATTATTCTCTTCCCCAAACAGTTTCTGAAAAAATCAATGCTTTTAATATAACTTTTATAATTTCAAGTATTAAATATTTGAAGCAATATCTGTAAAATCATCTTTTTTAAAAATCCAGTTTTAGTATCAAAATGGAAACTTGAGAATCCATAAATGATCTAAAGAAGATCTTGGATCTTCTATTTAGGTCAATGTGACACAAACTAAGAAACCAGCTTGAACCTGCAGAGAAGCCTATCTCTGCCCAGAACTCTCCTCCCACTCCCTGGCATATGCCGTTGAATCCCTACAACTGTGATTGCCTATTGCTTCTTTACTAATATTTGACCTAACCCAATAAGGTTACATTCTGATATATTTTCAGCATGTATGTGTGCATTTGTCTCATTATCCTTGAGGACTTGATGATTACATAGCCTTGCATTTCCAATGCCCTCTACATTCTTGCTAGTTTTTGGAAAATCTTACGACTGTGTCCTCTAACTTGATCTGAACATGAGATGATAACAAATTAGCCCATTTGCCAGCCCCTTGGTCTGATTACAAGCATTATTTTATTCATTTTTTTGTGGGATGTGTACATCACTGGATGGCCAACGTTTATTGCCTGTCCTTAATTGCTGTTGAGAGGGTGGTGGTGAGCTGCCTTTTTGAACTCCAGTAGTCCACCTGCCGTGGTTTGACTGATAAAGCCATTAGGGAGGGAGTTCCAGGATTTTAACCCAGCAACAGTGAAGGAGCATTGATATATTTCCAAGTCAGGGTGATGAATGGCTTGAGGGGAACTTGAAGGTGGTGCTGTTCCCACGTATTCTCTTGACCTTCCAGATGGAAGTGGTCTTGGGTTTGGAACATGCTGTCTGAGGATTTTTAGTGACTTTGTAAACCTTATATGCCTTGCAAATAGTACACACTGCTGCTACTGAGTGTTGATGTGGAGGGAGTAGATGTTTGTGGATCTAAGGCCTATCGAGTGGGTTGCTTTGTCCTGGATAGTGTCAAACTTCTTCAAAGTCGTTAGAGCTGCACCCATCCAGGCAAGTGGGAGTATTCCATCACACTCCTGACTTATGCTTTGTAGATGATGGATAGGCTTTAGGGAGTCAGGAGATGAGTTACTCACCGCAGCATTCCTAGCCTCAGACCTGCTCTTATAGCCACTGTTTATGTGGCAAGTCCAGTTGAGTTTCTGGCCTATAATAACCCTCCAGGATATTGATAGTGGGGGATTCAATGATGGAAATACCATTGAATGTCATTGTCTCTGGTCATAACCTGGCATTTGTGTGGTGTGAGTGTTACTTGCCATTTGTCAGCCCAAGCCTGGATCTTGTCTAAATCTTGTTGCATTTGAACGTGGACTATTTTGGTATCTAAAGAACTGTGAATAGTGCTGAACATTGTGCAATCATCAGCGAACATCCCCACTTCTGACCTTACGATGGAGGGAAGGCCATTAATGAAGCAGCTGAAGATGATTAGTTACAAGTGTGTTTTACATTGGCTCATTGATCTTCAGCTTAGGCAGTGACTTTATTGAGGTGTTCAAAATTAAGAACAATTTTGCCAGGGAAAACAAGGATATTCTGTTTCCATTGTCTGGATATGTCAGTTGGTAGGGGTCACAATATCAGAATTGTCAGCAAGTTAGCTAGGAATGAGATGAGGAGAAACTTCTTTACTCAGAGTTGCTAGGATTGGGAATATGATGACTTGGAAGAATAGTGGAGGCAGATCTATCAGCGGTTTCAAAAGCGAATTGGATATATATTTCTGCTACAGATTGTTTTGTTTTCTGGAATGATTAATAAATATGGAGAATTGCTATTATTTTGTTAGTAACTTACACCGGGGCAGCACAGTGGTTCAGTGGTTAGCACTGCAGCCTCACAGTGCCAGGGACCCAGGTTCAATTCCAGCCTCGGGCAACTGTCTGCGTGGAGTTTGCACATTCTCTCTGTGTCTGCATGGGTTTCCTCCGGGTGCTCTGGTTTCCTCCCACAGTCCAAAGATGTGCAGGCTAGTTGGATCAGCCATACTAAATTGCCCGTGGTGTTCAGGGGTGTGTGGGTTATAGGGGAATGGATGTGAGTTTGCTCGCTGAGCTGGAAGGTTAGTTTTCAGATGTTTTGTCACCATTCTAGGTAACATCATCAGTGAGCCTCCGACGAAGCCCTGGTGTTATGTCCCGCTTTCGATTTATCTGTTTAGGTTTCCTTGGGTTGGTGATGTCATTTCCTGTGTTGGTGATGTCATTTCCTGTTCTTTTTCTCAGGGGATGGTAGATTGATTTGGAGCCAGTGTGTTTGATGGAGTTCCGGTTGGAATGCCATGCTTCTAGGAATTCTCGTGTGTGTCTCTGTTTGGCTTGTCCTAGGATGGATGTGTTGTCCCAATCAAAGTGGTGTCCTTCCTCATGTGTATGTAAGGATACGAGTGATAGTGGGTCATGTCGTTTTGTGGCTAGTTGATGTTCATGTATCCTGGTGGCTAGCTTTCTGCCAGTTTGTCCAATGTAGTGTTTGTCACAGTTCTTGCAAGGTATTTTGTAGATGACGTTTGTTTTATTTGTTGTCTGTATAGGGTCTTTTAAGTTCATTAACTGCTGTTTTAGTGTGTTGGTGGGTTTGTGGGCTACCCTGATGCCAAGGGGTCCGAGTAGTCTGGCAGTCATTTCGGAAATGTCTTTGATGTAGGGGAGAGTGGTTATGGTTTCTGGGCCCGTTTTTGTCTGTTTGTTTGGGTTTATTGCTGAGAAATCGGCGGACTGTGTTCATAGGGTACCCATTCTTTTTGAATACGCCATATAGGTGATTTTCTTCTGCTGTTTGTAGTTCCTGTGTGCTGCGGTGTGTGGTGGCTCGTTGGAATAATGTTCTAACGCAGCTTCGTTTGTGGGTGTTGGGATGGTTGCTCCTGTAGTTCAGTATTTGGTCCGTACGTGTTGTTTTCCTGTAGACGCTGGTTTGAAGTTCCCCATTGGCTGTTCGCTCTACTGTGACATCTAGGAATGGCAGTTTGTTGTTGTTTTCCTCCTCTTTTGTGAATGTTATGCCCGTAAGGGTATTATTGATGGTCTTGAAGGTTTCCTCTAATTTGTTTTGTTTAGTGATGACAAAGGTGTCATCCACGTAGTGGACCCAAAGTTTGGGTTGGATGATTGGCAGAGCTGTTTGTTCAAGTCTCTGCATTACTGCCTCTGCTAAGAACCCTGATATCGGAGATCCCATGGGTGTACCGTTGGCTTGTCTGTAGGTTTTGTTATTGAAAGTGAAGTGGGTGGTGAGACATAGGTCCACTGGCTTGATGATGTTGTCCTTGCTGATGAGGTTGGTGGTGTCTGGTGTATGTCGTTGGTTCTTCTAATAGTGTTGTCAGTGTTTCTTTGGCCAGGTTGATGTTAATGAATGTGAACAGGGCTGTTACGTCAAAGGAGACCATTATTTCATCCTCTTCTATCTTGGTGTCTTTGGTGTTCAGGAATTCTTGGATGGAGTGAATGGAGTCGCGTGAGTCTTCTACAAGGTGTTTTAGCCTTTGCTGTAGTTCGTTGGCTAATCTGTAGGTTGGTGTTCCAGGTAGCAAGACTATCGGTCTGAGGGAGGCTCCAGGTTTGTGAATTTTTGGTAGCCCGTAGAAGCGTGGTGTGCTGGATCCATCTGGTTTCATTTTTTGGAAGTCTCTCTTGTTAAATTATCCAGATTTTTGAATAGGGGAATGGGTTTGGGTGGGATGCTTAAAGGAGCGGTGTGGACTTCTTGGGCCGAAGGGCCTGTTTCCACACTGTAGGGAATCTAATCTAACCTTAACAACAGTAAACTACAGAAGGAAAGCCAATTATGTGAATATTACCCAAAGACAGTTGTGATACAGTTCAAGATAACAAAGCCTGGAGCTGGATGAACACAGCAGGCCAAACAGCATCTTAGGAGCACATGCTGCTTGGCCTGCTGTGTTCATCCAGCTCCACACTTTGTTATCTCGGATTCTCCAGCATCTGCAGTTCCCATTATCTGTGATACAGTTCAAGGTTGGCTAACCTGTTACTGGTGAGACTCCTATGAATATAGGCCCCATGAGTAAGATAACTGGATAGATCTATAAATGTATGTTTAGATTCAGTGCCATTAGAAAAAGAATTATGTCTACAAAATCTTCCAATTTTTAATATTTTGGACGAAAGGAAGATGTTTTACAGCACCAGGCAACTGATGTATGTTCATAAATTGTGATATTTCAGTATTGAGTTTCATTTTATAATGTTTGGCAGACTGGGATGTCAAGCTTTGTTCCTTTAGATTTCTTTCAGCACTTAATGCATTTTCTCACTTCTTTGCTGATGCAGAATCCATAGAGAATTGGTTTATGAAAGCAAACAAGGCAGCCAATTCCTTGTCATCACTGTGAGACCTTAATCATTATTCATGATTGTGTTCCTTTTTCACTTTCTTATCTTATAGACGTAAACTTGAGTAATGCTGAGAAAAGACATTTTGTTGAAGCTTTTTATCTTTAGTCATCAAGCCAATTCACAAGAATATCAAGAAACCGGGAAAACCACAGAATGAGTGGACAATATTGACAGGATGACAAGTGAATTCTTCTGAATCGATGGTAGTACCTCGACCATGGACTGACAATTACTGCCAAGCTTTGTTATTTGTCAAAACAGGCAAGAAAATAGATGAGGGCAGAGTGGTAGATGTCATCAAATAGACTTTGGTAAGGTTCTGCATGGTAGTTTGGTTAGTCGAGTAAGATGACATGTGATTTCGGGAGAGTTTGCCAATTGGATACAGAATTAACTTGATGGTAAGAGAAAGAGATAATGGGAACTGCAGATGCTGGAGATTCCAAGATAATAAAATGTGAGGCTGGATGAACACAGCAGGCCAAGCAGCATCTCAGGAGCACAAAAGCTGACGTTTCGGGCCTAGACCCTTCATGCTCTCTGATGAAGGGTCTAGGCCCGAAACGTCAGCTTTTGTGCTCCTGAGATGCTGCTTGGCCTGCTGTGTTCATCCAGCCTCACATTTTATTATCTTGGTAAGAGAAAGAGAGTGGGTTTGAAGGGTTGTTTTTCTGACTGGTCCAGACAGTGCTGTTCCGCGGGGATTGGTGCTGGGTCCGCTGTTGTTGGTCATTTATATAAATGTTTTGGATGACAATTTAGGAGGCAGGGTTAATAAGTTTGTGGATGACATCAAAATTGATGATATATTAAGTAGTGAAGAAGGTTATCCAAGAATACAAAGTAATCTTGATGAGTTGAGCTAATTGGCTGAGGAGTGGCAGATAGAGTTTTATTTGTATAAATACGAAGTGTTTATAGATGGACACAAGCATGATTTATACAGTTAATGTTGGAGCCCTGGGGAGTGTTGTCAAGTAGAGACCAGGGGGTTAGTTACATAGTTCTTTGAAAGGTAGCCACGATGGTAAAGATGATGAATGCAGGTAGGAGGTTATTATGATTGTTGAGTGGGAAGGATGGTGCGGATAGGCGAGTAGGAAGATGGACAGGTTAGGTTAGGTCAGGTCAGATGAGGGCGGTTAGGAGGAGTGGACATTGGGTAAGGTTGGGATGGAGGGGTTTTGAAGCAGGTGAAGTCAATATTCAGGTCATTAGGCTGTAAGCCTCCAAGGTGAAATATCAGGTGTTGTTCCTCCAGTTTATGTTTGGCCTCATTCTGACAATGGAGGAGGCCAAGGATGGACATGCCACCAGGGGAGTGGGAGGGGTAGTTAAAATGGATGGCAACTGGAAGGTTGGGTTGGTTGGTGGTTGCAGAGTGCAGATGCTCCGCAAACAGATCCCTGAGTCTGCATGTGATCTCCCCGCTATAGAAGGGACTACGTCGGGAGCAACAGATACAATAGATCAGGTTGGAAGCGTGCGGGTGAGTCTCTGGCGGATCTGAAAGGATTGTCTGGGGCTTTGGACAGAGGTGAGAGGGGAGGTGTAGGCACAGGTGTTGCAGTTCAATGGTCTCAATATTGGCTTTGTCTGCTTCAAAATCCCTCTGCCCCTAGCCTTATCCCATGTCCAGCCCTCCTCTTCCTCCTCGCCTCCCTGACCTGACCTGTCCATCTTCTGACTCGCCTTTCTGCTCCACCGTTCCCACTGACCAACCACACTAACCCTCTACCTGCATCGACCTGTCACTATCCCACCAACCCTTCCCACAGTCCCACCCCCCTCTTCTACTTACTTCTGGACTCCCCTTCCTCTCCCCCTTCCCCAGTCCTGAAGAAGGCTTTAAGCCCAAAATGTTGACTTTGCTGTTCCTCGATGCTGTGCTTTTCCAACTTTACGTCTATTGACTCCAACTTCCATCATCTGCAGACCTTACACCAAGCGATAAAGATGATGTTTGGTAGGTTTTCCTTCATTGCTCAGATCATGAGTATAAGGGGACTTCATGTTGTTGTTGTTGTTGTTAACAACGTTGGTGAGGCCATTTTTAGGGTGCTGTGTGCAGTTCTCGTTGCTCTGCTATACTGCAACAGTACAGAAAAGATTTACAAGCTACCAGGACTGGAGTGTTTGAATTATGAGGGGAAGCAGGGACTTTTATCCCGCAGTGCAGAAGAGGTTGAGGGCTGATGTTATAGAGATTTATAAAATGATGGGGGGCATAGGTAAGGTGAATAGCAAAGGACTTTTCCCTAGTTAGAGGGAATGTTTTTTAAGATGAGAGGAGAAAGATTTAAAAGGGACGTGAGGGGCAATTGTTTTCTCTACAAAGGGTGATTCATATGTGGAATAAACTTCTCAAGGAGCTGGTGGATGCAGGTACAGTTGCAACATATAAAGAAATTTGGAGAGGGACATGAAGAGGTAAGGTTTAAAGGGATATAGGCAAATGGAATAGTTTATCTTGGGAAAATTGGTCTGCATGGACAGGTTGGACTGAAGGATTTGATTCTGTGCTGTGTGACAATATGACTCTGACGGGTCTCTGTTGGTCAAGACATTGCCCTTAGAAATGAGCCGAAGAATGACTCAGCAATTTTGTTAAGTTGAAACGGGGCAAATGCAAGGTGAAAAGCATTGATAAGGCATATTTTTTCTTCTTTGGCAATATGCAGGTTCCATCCAAACAAATGACTATTTTTAGATTTAAGCTTCCTGATTGAATGGTTATCCTTTTTTAAAAGATATTGAGTCAGTGGCATTAGGCCATATTGATCTAAATTTCCTTTAGGCTTGGATTGTATCACCAACCTTACTTTAACCCAAAGTTGTCACAGATTTTCATCTTAATTACTAGGTTATCCTGTTGAAATTGTTGCATAAGGGTTTCAGGACCCTGGATAATCTTGCAATGATGTCATGAGTCTGTATATTGCTTGGAATAAATAGCACCGTGTGTATCACAGAATCCCTACAGTGTGGAAACGGGCACTTTGGCCCAACAAGTCCACACCGAAACTCAGAGCATCCCACCCAGACCTATTCCCCTATAACCCACCTAATCTACACCTCTCTGAATCCTATGGGCAATTTAGCATGGCCAATCCACCTAATCTGCACATTTTTGGACTGTGGGAGGAAACCCACGCAGCCACGGGGTAAATGTGCTGGAATCGAACAGGGGTTCCTGGCGCTGTGAGGCAGCAGAGCTAACCACTATGCCATCGTGCTGCCCATGCGTAGAGTCAGAATACTGAACACAAGAAACACTCTACACTTAAACAGACTACAACATGAACATATGAAGTGGATAGGTTAGTCCTTACCTAATATAACTGCAACACCAGAGCATAGCATAGCTATATATTGTGGTATTTACTGTGAAAGTGTAATAAATAGTGTTACTTTGAATATTACTGCTGAAGACAGGTCTTGATTTTGCCTTTTCCTTGACCCTCCTGTGTTGAACCCAAATTCCTCACGTGGATCAAAATAGATAATAAAAGAGAAAGGCTCACTACAATCCTTGAGAATTGAATTTAAATTTCACTTTCTTTTGACAATAGGTTGATGTAACCCTATGATTTTTTTTCTTTGATCAATTTTAATATATCATTAATCTAGCAAAATGATGATTACTTGGGTCATAGATTTCTGTTACAAAACTGGCAGCCAGCAGCTACCAAACAAACAAGTTCCTTCCCAATACAACGGCATTCACTTTACAGCACTTGTCAGACGCTGTCAATGAACAGTTGTTTAGCAATGCAAGCCGTGGTGCTAGGTGGTACATGTTGAATTCAGTCTGTGAAATTTGTTGCATCTTAATTTGGTGTGAAGTTCAAATAGTGCTGAACAAAAGTGGCATATTGTTCGGGGAGAAAATAAACTGCCCATGGTCTAAAATCTGAAAATGAAAACACTGAAAGCACTTGATGATTAGTCAGCAAAAATCATAGAAATGATAGTTCTGTATTTTCAGCCAGGCCCATAAGTGTCCTGCACCCTGAAATGGTTTATTGAGTCAAATTGATTGACTTGATTTCTTAAGAAATCCATATTATTTTCAAGCTAACTGTGAAATGGAAATAAAAATTGTTCATCTTGGAAGGATTCTGTAAACATTTCTATTTCCCACCATATCTTTTAATAATGAACAGCTATAACAGTTCGTACTTGTGGAGTATCTACAGTGTAATAAACATTCTCCAAGGCACTTCATGGGAGTGTTATAAAGCATAACTTTGATACTGAAACCATCAGATTACGTCAAGGTAGATGGCTAAAATCTTCAACAAGGAAATATTAAGGATATTTGTATGGATGAAGAAGAAGAGAAATTAGTAAGAAAATTCCAGACTTTAGGGCTATTGCAACTGAAAACACGGTCACAGATGGTGAAGCATTTAAATTGAGGATGCTCAACCAGCCAGAATTAGATGAGAGCAGATATCACTGAGGTCTGTAGGATTGGGGAAAGATTAGGGTGTGGCCATGGAGGCATTTGAATTGGTCAGTTTTTAAAATATTCATGCTCTGCAGACTTTCAATCATGTTTTCAGTTTTTGGAAATAGTTTAGAATAATTATATTGACAATTGCTGATTTGACAGAAAGACAAGTTTAAAATAGGACTCCAACCAGGACAACGGCATTAAATTTTGTTGGACAAAATCATATGGGGCTTTAAAAAATAGTAATGACTGAATTATATTTGTGTACATTTGAACCTTTTGCTTTAAGATGAAAATTGACAAGAATCTGTCCAATGTGCTACATGATTCCAGGATAGTGCCTTTAAATGATGAATGGCTGTATTGATTGACCTATGTGGCTTGGGTTGTTTTGTACATAGACATAGCAGAAAGTTGCTCTGAATTTCCAGTTTCTAATTTTTCATTGAGTTTTGACAATTTATCAAGGGAACTCTAGCCATTATAGTGGATAAGGAAGGCACCACTGTTGAAATACATCCATTGTATATCAAGCAATTTTACTAATAGAAGCACAAAACTATATTAAAATGGGATTGCATAAATTGGCTTTTCAGATCAATTATCGGGAGAAGTAGTGTAGTGGTAACGTTTTATCTCTTCATCCCTTTCAATCTGCCTTTTGCCCCTGATGGGGTCAGTTGCATCATCCTGTCTTGAAAGCTTCCCCACTGTCTTCCAGTCAATGGGACTCTTGCAACTTACTTCTATTTTTATCTCTCTAGCTATCACTTAGGTATGTACAGATCAGGAGCAGGATAGGCCATTTAGCCCTTTGAGTCTGTTCTGCTACACTGGTGTATCAGGGTATCTTCTGAAATAACTCCTTATCTTCCCACACCATTGCAGTCCCAGGAGTCTATCCTTGGCTTCCCCCTAATTTCACACCTACCTCCTGCCCCTTGACAGTATCATCGGAAACAGCTGCATTAATCTTCACATGTACACTGATACCTAGCCCCACCTCACCACCACCCCTCTCAACTGTTGCTAAATTATCAGATTACTCATCTGAAAATGATGAGCAGAAAAGTCACCCATTTAAATATTGGGAACATAGAAACTATTGTTTTTGATTCTCATTCCAAACTCTGATCACCAGGTACCTATTCCATCCCCTCAACAACTTCTCTTTCGATTCCTCCTACTTCCTACAGACAAAGGGGGGTGGCCATGGGCACCCACATGGGCCCCAGCTATGCCTGCCTCTTTGTAGGTTACGTGGAACAGCCCCTCTTCCGCACCTACACAGGCCCCAAACCCCACCTCTTCCTTCGTTACATTGATGACTGTATTGGCGCCACCTCTTGCTCCCCAGAGGAGCTCGAACAGTTCATCCGCTTCACCGACACCTTCCACCCCAACCTCAAGTTCACCTGGGCCATCTCCAACACATCCCTCACCTTCCTGGACCTCTCTGTCTCCATCTCAGGTAACCAGCTAGAAACTGATGTCCATTTCAAGCCCACCGACTCCCACAGCTACCTAGAATACACCTCCTCCCACCCAGTCTCCTGCAAAAATTCCATCCCCTATTCCCAACTCCTCCGCCTCTGCCACATCTGCTCCCAGGATGAGGCATTCCGCTCCCACACATCCCAGATGTCCATGTTCTTCAAGGACTGCAACATTTCCCCCTGCAGTGGTCGAAGACTCCTTTAACCACGTCTTCCACATTTCCAGCAACACATCCCTCACACCCCGCTGCTGCCACAACCGCCCCAAGAGGATCCCCTCGTTCTCACGCACCACTCCACCAACCTCCGGATAGAACACATCATCCTCCGACACTTCTGCCATCTACAATCCGACCCCACCATCCAAGACGTTTTTCCATCCCCACCCTTGTCTGCCTTCTGGAGAGTCCACTCTCTCCGCGACTCCCTTGTTTGCTCCACACTCCCTTCCAACCCCACCACACCCGGCACCTTCCCCTGCAACCACAGGAAGTGCTACACTTGCCCCCACACCACCTCCCTCACCCCCATTCCAGGCCCCAAGATGACTTTCCATATTAAGCAGAGGTTCACCTGCACATCTGCCAATGTGGTATACTGTATCCATTGTATCCGGTGTGGCTTCCTCTACATTGGGGAAACCAAGCGGAGGCTCGGGGACCGCTTTGCAGAACACCTCCGCTCGGTTCGCAATTAACAACTATACCTCCCAGTCGCGAACCATTTTAACTGCCCCTCCCATTCTTTAGACGACATGTCTATCATGGGCCTCCTGCAGTGCCACAATGATGCCACCCGAAGGTTGCAGAAACAGCAACTCATATTCCGCTTGGGAACCCTGCAGCTCAATGGTATCTTTGTGGACTTCACCAGCTTCAAAATCTCCCCTTCCCCCACCACATCCCACAAGCTGCCCAGCTCATCCCCTCCCCCCACTGCATCCCAAAACCAGCCCAGCACATCTCTGCCTCCCTAACCTGTTCCTCCTCTCACCCATCCCTTCCTCCCATCTCAAGCCTCACCTCCATTTCCTACCTACTAACCTCATCCCACCTCCTTGACCTGTCCATCTTCCCTGGACCAACCTATCCCCTCCTTACCTCCCCACCTATACTCTCCTCTCCACCTATCTTCTTTTCTCTCCATCTTCGGTCCGCCTCCCCCTCTCTCCCTATTTATTCCAGAACTCTCTCCCCATCCTCCTCTCGGATGAAGGGTCTAGGCCCAAAACGTCAGCTTTTGTGCTTCTGAGATGCTGCTTGGCCTGCTGTGTTCATCCAGTTCCACACTTTATTATCTTGGACCTCAAAGGAGATCAGTTCCCTGATTGGGGCTGTTCATCTGCTCCAATGAGGGAGCCCTGACTGACAGATAAATACGGGGTGTCAGACATCCTGTTTGCCCTGAGAACTTGATCTGATCAGTGTGAAGGACTCTCCAAGAGTGAGTAATGGGTGACTTAGAGCCATTGTGTCATGTAGTCATACAGAATGGAAACAGACTCTTCTGTCTATCTAGTTCACACTGACCATGTTCCCAAACTAAACGAGTCCCACTTGCTTGTGTTTGGCCCATATCCCTCCAAACCTTTTCTCTCATGCACCTATTCAGATGTCTTTTAAATGTTGTAACTGTACCTGTATCTACCACTTCCTCTGGATGTTCATTTCACACCTAACCATTGTGTGTTTTAAAAAAAATGCCCCTCCTCCTTTTTAAAATCCTCCCCCTCTCCTTAAAAATATGCTGCCTAGTTTTGAACAACCCAGCTCAAGGAAAAGATTTTTGCTACTTACCTTGTCTATGCCCCTAATGATTTTATAAACCTCTATAAAGCCATCTCTCAATGTCCTATGCTACAGTGAAAACATCCCAGCCTTTCCAGCCTATTTTTATAACACAATACTGTCCTCTCTGGAGTTATTTCAGTGGCAACAAGAGAAAAGCATGCCCTTGAAGAAATTCACTTTTAACAGTCATCTTTGAGCCGGGATAAGCATTTCTGGCATCATGCCATTATTTGGGAAGCTTGACTCATTCGATCCTGCCATTGAAGACTGGGCCCAGAATGTGTAAAGAATGCTATTTTTTTTTGCCTGGACAAGTGACATTGGGGTGGATGAACTGCAATGAGTAATTCTCCTGATAACTTGTAGACCTGCAACTTTTTCTACACTGGCTCCCATGTCTGTACTGGAGTTTGGGGCTTTCACTGGGTGAATTATTATGCAAAGTTCATACATAACTTGGCCTCCATCCTGGCACCTTTGAATCAACTGTTTAAAAAGGGTCAGCGTTGGAAATAGTCACGTAGCCCAGCCATAGCTTTCAAGAAAGTGAAGAAACAGCTATCATCCTCTAAGGTGTTGGCATACTATGATAGCAAGTGAGATCTGGTATTGACATGTGATGCCTCCCCGTACGGCAGAGGGTAGTATTGGCTCATCAGTGACCTATGCAATGCAACACCCAATAATTTATGCATCCAGAACTTTGGCTAATGCATAGCATAAATGCACCAAGACAGGGAAGGAAGGTTTTGCGGTCGTATTAGGAGCCAGCAATGGCTACTTTTATGGTCGTAAATTTGTAATAATAATGAATCACAGACCTCTGCTATGTCTTCTTAAAGAGGACAAGGCAGTGCTGCCCATAGCTCCAGGCCAAATTCAGCAGTGGACTCTAATACTAAGTGCATATGGTTGCAAATTGGAATGCCATCCGGGAGGCCAAGTAGCAAATGCAGACGCATCGAGCTGCTATCTGCTGTGGTACTGCCACCGGGAGAGTCCGTGATGGTTTTAAATTGGACACACTTCCAGTCACAGCTGACAATATCCGACTCTGGACACAGAAAGATCTGAAACAGCTGGTGGTGATGTGGGAAACCAAAGTATCATAACAACCGGAATTGAAACCGTTTTGGAGCTGGAAAGACCAGATCACAGCTATGGACGGCATATTATTACGGGGAACAGGAGTGATTGGCCCGAGCAATGGTTGCCACCAGATACTGGCTAAACTCCGCAAGGGTTATCCAGGGGTTTCCAAAATGAAGATGTTAGTGAGACCTTACATCTGATTGCCAGGATTGGATGCAGATATAGCCATGTTGGTGGGCAGTGCCCAGTGTGCCAACAAAGACAAAAATTTATTCCCAGCAGCTCCCCAACACTCGTGGAAATAGCTGGGTAAACATTGACTGTGCAGGTCCTTTGATGGACTCAATGTTCTTAGTCATTGTGAATGGCCACACAAAGTGGTTGGACAAATGCAGGGTTCATTCCCAAAATGCAAGGACAAATTATAGAAAAACTGCATGCATCTTTTGTAGCGCATGTAATGCATTAGAAGTGTTGGTCACAAATGATGTGCCATTGTTTACCAGAAGGGAATTTGTGTATTTCCTAATGCCGAACAGTATTTGACATGCCATCCGTGATCCAATGGTCTGAGGAAACAGCAATACATACTTTGAAGGCAGGCTTAAAGAAACAGCCTACAACTTCAACAGATACCAAACTGTTCCGGTTCCTATGTGATTATAGAACCATCTCTCATGCATGGGGATAGCTTCAGCAGAGTTGCTAATGGGGAGAAGGCTCCACACCAAGTTAAACCTGATTCTCCTGGATCTGTGGGGAATCTGGGGGACAAACAGATGAAATATGGCATCTGAAACAGAAAACTCTGCTAAGCAAGAGAAACAGTTTACTTCAGGGGATGAGGTTTGGTGTAGGAAGCATAGCAGTGGCCCGACATGGGTAAGAGGCATGGTTGACACCAAGTCAAATCCAGTGACGAGTAATGTTAGGGTAGATGTGGTGGACCTGAGCAAGCACATGGACCATATGGAAGCTGCAAACTCGCAGACAGTGCAGGAAAGAAGCAAGCCTGGCCCCTGAACAGCCTTTCTGACTGTTCTGGAGCCCATGGGTTATCCCTGAGAGAAGAGACTGTGGAATCTGAGAGGAGTGTGGCAGATGTCACTGCTTCAACAACTTTGTTACCAGAACAGGAGAATGAATTTCTTTCCCGAGATGCTCCAGGTGCAAGAGGTGAGTGCGTTATTTGTTGCATATTTCAGAACAGAGTTGGAGAAACCTGACCCGGCGTTAAAACTCCCCACAAAAATAAATAGCTAATATGTTTGGACTCCGAGAGGGAGAGGTCCAGTGATTGTGACGAGGTCAGCTGGTTGGGCCTTGTAGAATAGGAGTTCCCTGATTGGGGCTGTTAACCTGGTCCAATCGGAGCCCTGGCGGACAGATATAAACAGGAGTGTGAGAAGTTCTTTTCCCTCTGAGGAAGCTGGATCAGTGTCAATGTGTAAATAAAGGGTGACTTACTGATGGGATACTGGCCTCTGGAGTTTTTTCAGCCATGTCTTCAATTGCCACAAACCGAAGCCCCGGAGTTTTGTCCCTACACTACTGTGCCTTCCTACCTCGCAGTCCTGTTTCTAAACCTACCCCTTTGTCTAAGCCTTTGACCTAATGCCTCATTATCCGACTTGGTGTTGTAATGAGTTCAATAGTTCTTCAGCAGAGTGGTTTGAAACATTTTATTGCATTAAAGGTACTATATAAATGGAAGATGTTGATACTGAGTCAATAACCCAAAGTCATGACAAATGGCCTAGAGACATGAGTTATTAAACTGGTAGGAATTTAAATTTAACTAATAAACTAATCTGGTGTATGTTCCACGAAATTACCAGTTTGGTTTAAAAAACTAATTAGTTCACTAACTTCTGTGGAGGGCCTCTTTCCATTACTCTGCACTCAGGCTGGTGTCTGGGGTTCCCCGATTACTGTGGTGGTCTCTCTCCAGCAGGCTGTGAAACTTCAAAGACCCCGAATGCCGCACTAGGGCAACTCTGCTGGAGAGAGCGCTGAACCAAACTCACTGTTTATAGTCCGACCAGCCAGTCGGAACTTATCTCTACACAGCAATCGCGACCGCCACCGCCACCAATGTCTGGGCGATTCCCTCTCTTGTTGGTGGGACAATGGCCACCTGGTACCTACCCACTTGGGCAGTTACCCCCAAGAGAGAGAAAAAGAGATATCAAACTATTTATCCTGGCCAGCAATCTTCCTTGAGTGGGCGGTTTGAATCGTCCGGATCACCCTTTGGTCCTTGACGCTGGAATTATAGTTTGGAATCTGCTGTGAATTCAGCCAAAATTGCTGCACCCAGAAGGAGCACAGATGAACTCGTATTTGAGTTCAGAATTACCAGTGAACTTTATTATAGGAAAACTCAACTTGCCCAATCTGCACAATACATCAATAAAATTATACTCTAAACTATGATATAAAATATAAGAACACTGCAGTGGACACAACGTAAATCTCCCTAACACAATTTACAGGGTACTTATACTTTAGGAATCACACAAAACACCCCCCCCCCCCCCCCCCATCCCCCCCCCATGCCTAACCAACTACTCCAGAGTACGAGTGTCCCAGGCCTGAAAAGGGTTCTTACAGTCTCAGAGGGACTTGTTGCTTGTCCGGTGGGGCTCCGTCTCTGTCTCGGGTGGTGTTGTGGACTTCCAAAGTCTGAGGTCGCAGACAGGGTTGGTGTCTTCAGCCCCAACGGGTTGGTGTCCAGAGGAGCAGCGGGCACAGGGCGAGGAGAGTGGAAAAGAAGAGGACCAGCCCCCCCCATAATTCCATTTCACAAGCATCTCCGGTGATTGCTGGGGCCGGTTTAACCTCATCATTCGTGGAAACAAAAGGGTCGGTACTGTCCCGAATTCACTTAACTGAAATTCATGGGGCCTCCCAAACTGTTTTCAGATTAGAGTAAATTGTTATCCCATTAACTGGATAAGCTCCATTGTTCACAGTTTCGGGTTCATTACAATTTCTATGTCTGTCCCTTGATACGAAGTCTGGCAGGTGCCGGTTTTGTTGATTGAGTTGTCTCATACCTCTGAAGATATCTGACCTCAGATGCCAGGTTGACCAGTTCTTTAAAAAGGCCGCAACACATCCCTCACACCCCGCCCTCGCCACAACCGCTCAAAGAGGATCCCCCTCGTTCTCACACACCACCCCACCAACCTCCGGATACAACGCATCATCCTCCAACACTTCCACCATCTACAATCCGACCCTACCACCCAAGACATTTTTCCATCCCCACCCTTGTCTACCTTCTGGAGAGACCACTCTCTCCGTGACTCCCTTGTTTGCTCCACACTCCCCTCCAACCCCACCACATCCGGCACCTTCCCCTGCAACCGCAGGAAGTGCTACACTTGCCCCCACACCTCCTCCCTCACCCCCATCCCAGGCCCCAAGATGACTTTCCATATTAAGCAGAGGTTCACCTGCACATCTGCCAATGTGGTATACTGTATCCATTGTACCCGGTGTGGCTTCCTCTACATTGGGGAAACCAAGCGGAGGCTTGGGGACCGCTTTGCAGAACACCTCCGCTCGGTTCGCAATAAACAACTGCACCTCCCAGCCGCGAACCATTTTAACTGCCCCTCCCATTCTTCAGATGACATGTCCATCATGGGCCTCCTGCAGCGCCACAATGATGCCACCCGAAGGTTGCAGGAACAGCAACTCATATTCCGCTTGGGAACCCTGCAGCCCAATGGTATCAATGTGGACTTCACCAGTTTCAAAATCTCCCCTTCCCCCACCGCATCCCAAAACCAGCCCAGCTCTTCCCCTCCCTCCACTGCATCCCAAAACCAGCCCATCCCGTCTCTGCCTCCCTAACCTGTTCTTCCTCTCACCCATCCCTTCCTACCATCTCAAGCCGCACCTCAATTTCCTACCTACTAACCTCATCCCACCTCCTTGACCTGTCCGTCTTCCCTGGACCGACCTATCCCCTCCCTACCTCCCCACCTGTACGCTCCTCTCCACCTATCTTCTTTTCTCTCCATCTTCGGTACACCTCCCCCTCTCTCCCCATTTATTCCAGAACCCTCTCCCCATCTTCCTCTCTGATGAAGGGTCTAGGCCCAAAACGTCAGCTTTTGTGCTCCTGAGATGCTGCTTGGCCTGATGTGTTCATCCAGCTCCACACTTTGTTATCTTTAAAAAACCATTTTCTTTCAGTCCTTCCTTTTAAAATTGGGGATTGCCCTGAAACTGCTAGACTTCTACAACTATGTGACAATATTATGGCTTTGAAAGGTATATTTTGCCCTCTTTTTATGAGGAAACGTTGAGATAGAGGTGCCAACTGCTCCAAGGCCAACGCAGTAAACAGGTTGTGAAGCATTACATTTAATTTAGAAGTTGGAACAATACGAGGAGCCTGAATGAGTGGGTTCAAGTTGGCATATAACCAGGATTTTTTTTTTAAACTTTTGGTCTTCAGTAGTGGTTGCTGGCATCTTGGAGCTGGATGTGGAAGCTATTATTCCTCTCCCAGTTACAGCTAAAGCTTGGGTTTTCTTCTGCTGCTAGAATTGCTTTTGAGACAATCTATTTTTCTGAATCTGCCTCTGCCAAGGATGTGTTTATGGGATGTTACCATATTGGAAGTTAATTAGTTCTAGTTAATAAGCATTTCGATTGGGTTACAGTTAAACCAACTCTTTTATTTTTACTTTGTCTGTCTGTTAATTTTAGTCTATGAATAAAGTGTGTCTTATTCCAAGCCTGGCAGTTTGACCAGTCGAATTGCATCTGGAACACAATGCCTTACACATTCCTTTTAAAATAAGAAAATGTTAGTGTACAGGCCGTCTTAATGTATTTTGAAGGATTTTGGTCCAGTCCATAACACATGGAAATAAATCTGCCGTTCTTATGCAGCCTGACTCCGAACCCACAACAATGTAATTGACTTTTAACTACCCTAGAAAAAATGGCCTAGAGAACCATTCATTTGGCTTAGACTGCTATGGAAAAGTCAAGTAAGAAAGAAGAAAAGATGATCCTTAGCCCATAAACCTATCAGCTGGACCTGTAAACAGCCCTTCTGCTCCAATTCATCTGTATGTTGCCGGCACCCACAAACATGATTCACAAAGATGCAGTCCTTTTCGTAAATCCCCACATTTCAACAGTTCTTTCTAATTTCATTACAATCAGTCTTTGTACTCGACTTGAAATTGCGAATGGCTATTATTTACTTTTTCTTGCACTGCAAACTCTATGTGTGATGTTAGCATGTTCACACATGCCTTCCTATTGAAAAGATATTTTTGAAGTAAATTCGCTGAGTTTTTTTCCACTATGAGGAGAACAGTCAGTTTACTGACTCCTCGAGTGCTGTAGATGCAGCTTTTTGGGAGCTACCAGGTGATGTAAGAAACCAACTTGAATGCCTTTTCTTTTGATACTATATTTCACTTTTGTATACTTTCGTCTAAGATGGAATTCGATGATAGTTTAATTTGTGAACATTGCTAATTTGTTATCTATTAAGAGTGCTAATTTTTATAAAACTATTTTACATGGTAGAAAGTAAGACAGAAACTTCAACAAGGGGAAAGCCGACATTGATACCGCATGAGCAGAGAGTGTTGATTTGTTGGCAAACGGCCTCTGATAGAAGCATTGCAAATGAAGGAACAACAATTAATGATTGACAGTTAAGTGCCAAGCTTTGTTTAAGTTTTAAACTAGGCAGATTGACTTTGATTAGTCGAGGCAATGCTCTGAGTGATGTATCAGCCAAATAGTTGCCACCTACTTTTGTTGAGTTTAAACAAATCCTGGCACTTAACTGCCGATCATTAATTGTTGCAGTTCCATGGCAACACCTCTTACCATCAGCACCCAACTCTCCAGCATTATTGTTGATGGTTTTCTGTTTTGCATTGCTCATCTTGTGAATTGTCCTGACGAATGCAAAATGAAAAGCTTTGGAAAAAGTCTGTCTTAAGCAGTACTCAAGTTCATTCGACAAAGTTCAAATTACTTTGTACTTTCCCTACAGCTTGAACTATATTGACATTTTATATTGTATTAATTTACTGAACAAAATTTTGAAGGTGTATTTTTAAGTGTTTTTTTTCTAATACAGTCTTTGAATTTAATGCCTGCAGATTGAATTCACTTTTGAATACTTCTTTCAAGGAACAAAGCAGATGAACACTTCCTACTTCTGGTCAGGGCTTCAATGAAATCATATTGCAAGTCTAGGTGGTCTGTTCAGTCCAACCAGCACAAACTTTTTGCGTTGTTCAGTTTTAAGGAAGGCAGTCAAACCAGTTGGTGAACTAAGGATACAACAGATATACAAGAACTAGCAGTAACTATTTTAAGGTAATTGGCAAATGAGTGTCTGGAACAATGAGTTTTTTTTAAATGCAATAGTTGATAATCGGGAACACACTGTCTGAAAAGGTAGTGGAATCAGATTTAGGAGTGCTTTATGAAAGGGAATTGGATAAAAACTTGGTGAAAAATTGCTGGACTATGAGGTAAACATCATGGAATAGGACTAAATGGACAGCTCTTTCAAAACCAACACAGATGCAATGGACTAAATAACCAACTTGAGTGCTGTAATTTTCTATAAATGACAGGGATGGAGGTTTGATCATTTATTTTGTGCTAACCACTACAGATTCTTATAAAGTTCTATAACGTAGTGGTCATGGTATTGACACCCATTGTTAGTTCATATCGCTGTGTCAGAAACTCATAAATTGAATTCAGTGGATGTGGTCATTTGTGGGCTAGGACTGGAAGTGACCATGAAAGCTGCTGTTATAACCAAGCTGGTTAATCCTGACTATTGGGCTTTTGCAAGTTCCCGTCTCTATGTGGTCTGGCTGTATATATCTCCAATCCCACACCATATGGTGAATTCACAATGCCCTTGGTCCACTGTAGAGGGTAATAGTTGTTGTTCTGCTGTTTTTGCTACAACTGTTCCAATTTAACAAAGCAATCTTTTTAATCCTTTGAAGTAAGTTCTCTTTAGAGAGAATACAGAAAATATAGGCTTTGATTGAGGATTGCAGCAAGAATTTCAGACTGAGGTAATTACCAGACGGCAATCCCGATTTTGATGCTCACTGGGATGTACACCTTGACAGTTTTTGAGCACGGGGATAAATGTATTGCACACTCTTGGAAAGGGATGGTCTACATTGTGGGTCTGTGAGGAAGTCTAGAAGAACTAAAGAAACATTGCTGCAATTTCAAGTTTTTTTAAATTTGGTTTCAAATGGACTATTTCTGTCTCAGTGTCCCACTGAATTGTAAAGAATAGTGTGAGAGGCTAATAAAGTCTAGTTTTACAGTATGAAAGCGTTGTTATATATTAATTCCAAGTCCATATTGTGCAGTTATGGTTGCAGCTACATTGAGGACTTTTTTTTATTTTCATGAATGTTTGTTCAAGTAACATTAAAAGGCAATAAAAATCCCTTGAGGTTAACATAAGAATTTTATGAATTAAAATACAGTGCATGTGCAGTTTAAGCATTCTAATCTTAGAAATGTACCAATAGATGTTGTAAGCCATAAACCTCAAAATTGTATTGTATTGCTTTAAATGTATCCCTGAAATGCAAATCCTATTTCCCTAGGTGCAAGTTTCATCAAGTTAAAAAAAATTCAAAATACATCCAAATGGCTTGTTTTTAAAACAGTGCACATTGTCTCTGGACTCTTACTTAAACTTAATGTCAGAACTTAGTGCTGACATTAAGATTAAGAAAGACGGCTTTTGCGAATTTCAAACACCATTAGTTTCATTTTTAAATTGAGATTTTCTCATCTGTTGAGTACTTGTAGTTCAGATGTATATGCCAAAAGCAAACATATATACCTAACCATCTTGTCTCCATTGAATTTCTGATTTGGGGCAAATTACCAAGAAGAGTTAATCTTAAGCAGAAGAAATATGAACAGGTGGAAGCCATATGGCCGCCAGGCCTGCTGAATCATTAACGAAGAACATGGTCAATCTTATCTTGGCATCAATGTCACTTTCCTGCCTGTTCTGCATAACCTTTAATTCCCCTGAGGTTCACAATTTGAATGTGTTCAATAATGCAACTGCTACAACTCTGTGATATAAATTCCAAATATTTGCAATTCTCTGAAAGAACAAATCACCCATTCAGATGCCTTCTAAATGATATATGAGTAGGAAGGGTTTCGAGGACTCTGGTCCCAGTGCAGGCACAGGGCACTAAATTAATTAAGGTACCTGATTAGCATGGACAAGTTGGACCGAAGGGTCTGTTTCCGTGCTGTGCATCTCTCGGACTCTAAATTCCTTTAATAGATGACCCGTTATTCTGAAACAGTGGCTCCCAGTTCTAGGTATCTCCATGAGGATACCCTTGCAGTATTTGCACTTAGACCTTGTCAGAATCCTGTACATTTCAATAAGAGCAATGTTTGTTCTTCTCAACTGCAATGAGCATATGTCCAACCTGCATTGACTTTCCCCAAAAGATAAACCTTCATCCTACAAAGTTAATGGTGGAACTGTTAGGACCATTGATATGCAGAGGGATCTGGGTGTACAGGTCCACAAATCCCTGAAAGTGCTAACACGGGTGAATAGGCGGTCAAGAAGGCATACAGCACTCTTGCTGCCTTTGACTGTGATATTGAATATAAAATTTTCTAAGGTTTTTGAGTAGATTTGTAGCTCAGGTTGTGGATGCTGTGGTTGGTGCGAACTTACGGACCAGCTTGGTGAGCGAACCACCCATGATATTAAAGTTGGCAAATTATATCACAGCTGTACAAAACTTTAGTTAGGCCACATTTGGAGTATTGCATGCAGTTCAGGTTGGCACCCTAACAAAAGGATGTGAAAACATCAGAAAACATAGTATCAACAAGTCTTCCGATCACTCTTCAAGATGACGGTCAGAATTACAAAAAAGAGTTTCTTTCAGAAACGGGAAAGCTAAGCTGAGAGTTCCCTTCCTTTGGCAGTCGGTTACCAACTACTGCAAACATTACTCAAAGAATAAACTGAAACCTAACAGTTGTAAACACCGATCTTCAGTAAATAAGTACTTATTACAACATCTGAGGGAACCAAAAAATTCTTTTTTAGATCACTGTCCTTTCACTGACCTCTTGAAAATGACATCCAGATATCAATTGTCTTTCAAACTCACATTCACAAAATTATTGAACATGAAGCCATCCTATCATCTCTAGTCTTGAAAATTAATGTAGACAAGAATAAAAATTTCCCTGTAACCTATAATGTTATCTCTGAAATTTTCTTGGTGCTTAGAAATTTCAAACCAGTCGCAATCTTGACAAATTATCAGCAATGAGTTTTTTTTATTCCCTTTGATGTAAACAATCTTTAGGTGATATGGCTCTAAAAACAGACGTTATTGAATCAACTTTTAAATTTTTGAATTGAGGTTAAGAGCTTACTATCCATATGTAGGTCAGAAATCACACAACACCAGGTTATAATCCAATAGGTTTATTTGAAAACACAAGCTTTTGGAGCCTCAGGGCTCCTTCAGCTGATAGTGAGGGAGGCAGTATCAAATGCACAATTTATAAGTAAAAGACCAAAGGGTCACACCACTGATGAGGATGTATTAAACAAACCTAAGATGCTGTTAAATCATTAATCAGTTAGTAGGTTTTGATTGATAAATGTGTATATGTAAATCTCTGAATTCCTTTCAAGTCTGCGAGAACTAAAGTTTTATCAGTGTAAAGAAGAGGTGACATTTTAGGTCACACAATGTATTTTGGGTACCTTGTTTGGCCTTGTTTAGAATCTGTTTTTGTTTTAGTGTACTTTTTGAACAAAATAGAATGTATCTGCAAATACAATCCAGCCCATAGATTCATGTTTATGTGTGCGTGAGGAAGAGAGTGAGTGAGTATGAGGGGTGAAAGTGTGTGTGTGTGCTGTGTGTGCTGTGTGTGCTGTGTGTGCTGTGTGTGCTGTGTGTGCTGTGTGTGCTGTGTGTGCTGTGTGTGCTGTGTGTGCTGTGTGTGCTGTGTGTGCGTGTGTGTGTGTGTGTGTGTGTGTGTGTGTGTGTGTGTGTGTGTGTGTGTGTGTGTGTGTATATGAGAGAGAGGGAGATGGTGCAATCAAGGACATTCAGCCTCGAATCTTCGGGTAAACGACCTCCAAGGCAGACTTCGGGATACACAACAACGCAGAGTTGCTGGGCAGAGGCTGAATGCCAAGTTCTGTACCAAGGAGGACGGCTTCAACTGGGGTATTGGGTTCATGTTAGGTGTAAGGCCTACAGGCGACCCCACCACACTATACGCTGTCACACGCATGTGCACACACATACGCTCTCACACACACAGTCTCTCTGCCCTCCCCGCATCATTCTCTCTCTCTCTCTCTCTCTCTCTCTCTCTCTCTCTCTCTCTCTCTCTCTCTCTCTCTCTCTCTCTCTCTCTCTCTCTCACACACACACACACACACACACACACACACACACACACACACACACACACACACACACACACACACACACACACACACACACACACACACACACACACACACACACACACACATATCTCTCTCGCACTCTCTCCCTCCCCTCTTTCTCCCCCCCCTCACCCCACACACACATCACAAACAAACACACACTCTCTCACCCCTCACTCCCTCTCTCTTTCTGGTGCATGCACATAAACACGCACACAAAACTATAGGGCGGATTTGTATTTGCAGATGCATTCTATTTTGTTCAAAAAGCACACAATTTATAGACAGTCAGTCAATATGGTATTTTTCCAAATTCCTACTTTAGAAGTAAAACCAGCCTGACTCCAAACCAAAACTCAAACACATTCTAAAGAAGGCCTTACACTTAACATGCATTGCCTGACCTAAAATGTCACCATTTCTTTACACCGATAAAACCTTTAGATCTCTCATGACCATGACTTGAAAGGAATTCAGGGATTTAATATTTTCTGATGATATTTGAGTGGTGCCATAACCTGTTCAACTATCAGGCACTCTTCGGCTGTGGGTCTGTGGGGAGATCTCCATTTCCTCAAAGTCCCAATTTTTTAATGTAGTGTTCTGAAACTGTGTTGCAGTTTAAGCTGATTGTGTGCAACTTCATATAACTCTGGTTCAGAAAACTGATTCAATTAGAGAATTGTTATTGAAAATATTTCCTTCAAATTGTCCCAAACTGCCAAAATAAAAGGTTACAGATAATCAAATTTTTGTTTGTGGTACCAACAATGGTGCATGTTCCGAAGTGCACGGTGTCCTTGCTCTAGCAATTTACGGATTGTTGCCAACCCATCCCAAGGTGTAGCATTGAAATGCAGAAGCATCTTGTAAATGAATCAAAGATGTGCCATGTAGGTTCTCAGGCTGGTATGTAGAATAATAGAAGCCCTACAGTGTGGAAGTGGTGTGGAACCGACCCTCGAGACTATTCGACCCAGATCCACCCCGCTATCCTTCCCTGCAACCCTATGGGCAATTTAGCATGGCTGATCCACCTGACCTGCACATCATGGACTGTGGGAGGAAACCAGAGCACCCGGAGGAAACCCACGCAGACATGGAGAGAATATGCAGACTCCACATAGAGAGTCTCCTGAGGGTGGAATCAAACTTGGGTCACTGGTGCTGTGAGGCATCAGTGCTAATCACTGAGCCACTGTGCTGCCCAAAGTCGGATGCAATGTCTATGATGTGGATATGCATGTAGTCTGTGACCATGGAGCATAACCTCAGAAGAATGCCTGATGTACAACATGAAGATTATGCAGAGGACGCTGAATCACCCAGGTGCTCACTCTGGTTTCTTTGTCAAGTTTTCCCAACATCAGACTTGTTTGGTAAGTTGGGAGTCTAATTGTCAGTGAGATGAATTGAGCTGTCAATAAGGCATTAAACAAGCAATAATGACAATCCACTAGCAACTTTCCACTGCCTACAGAGAATCTTGCCACACCATCTATGAGAAGTATAAAAGCTGAAACCAGAGGACCTCGATGTTAAGATGGGCTTCACCACACTTATCACCTGATTCTGCCATAGATCATGCCATAGGCCACATCAGTCAGATATCTTTAAGATTCTGGTCTTAATTCTTGAAGGACAAAGTTTGTTATTTTCAAGTGGCAGTTAATCTAATGCTGTCGAAGTGTCGACAGCGTTAATAAACACAAGCAGTTATGTCAGAGATCTTGGCAGATGCAGCTTGCTCAGGAAACATAGCTGGGCTTCAAGATAATCATAATTCATCATAAGAGGTATATTTAAACACATGAGAACTGAGCTGGGAGCACCTTTTCTTCGACAGGCTAATTATCACCACTTCCAAATAATATCCAAAGCATAAACTACATCTCACAGTTGTAAAGCCAGGTAGGGTATCATAAGTGCATAATCAGTTTGTCACAAGATGTAAATACTGAAAAAGAGACTTTTTTAAAAAAAAACTCCACTGTTCTTTTATTGATTTCTTCTCCAAATAACTGCAATCCTTCAAGCGCAATATCTCATAAATTATTTAATATGATGTCATCATAACAATAGTCACACTCTGTTTAAATAATATTTTTCTCCTCCCAAAGTTGGCAGCCTTGTCTTTTTCAATATTGTATTCTCATCACTCTCATAATCTACCGAGAAACACAGAACGTAAGAGCAGGAGTCATCTGTTTGCCCCTTGAAGCCTGCTCCACCATCAGGTAGGATCACCATTGAACTGAATGCCATGTCAGTCTACTTCTTTGTATCCCCTGACTCACTTGTCTATCAAAAATATATCTAACTCAGCCTTAAGTAAATTCAGTGACACAATTTCCACTGATTTCTGATGAACAGAATTTCACAAGAGTCAACTTGTTTTCCACCTACCTTTGTTATTTGCAAATTTGCTACAACACACTTGGTCCCAAATTCAAGTTATGAATATAGATTATGAATAGTTGAAATACCAGCGCTTATCCTTGTGGCATTCCACATACTCCTGTTTGCTAACCGAGAAGTGATCGTTTTATTTTGAATTTACTGTTGGTTAACCAATCCCCTATCCACGCGCATATATTCCCCCAAAACTAGAGCGGTTGTGCATCTTTTTAATGTGACATGTTATCAAATATCTTTGGGAAATCCAAAGACACTACATTTACTTGTTCACCCTTCTCCACTCTGTTTGTTACATGCTCAAAGAACCCATATGTTCCTTTGATTATATGTTAATATTTTACATGTCCTTATTAATTTGTTTGAAAGTTTTTTCCAAAACCAAATGTTAGTCTAACTTGCTTGTAATTAGTGTTTACTGTGTCCTTCCTTTCTTGAAGAGCGACGTTACATTTGAGGTTTTCCAAATCTACTAGAATCTTTTCCCAAATCTGTGAAAGTTTGGTGAAGTATAACCATTGCAAGCCCTGTCTCTGCCAACACTTATGTTAAGACCGTGGGAAGAAGGCCATCAAGTCTGGCTGTTTGTTAGTCTTTTGGTCTCAATAGTTTGCCTGTAATTTAGTCTTGTGATAATTATGCGAAGTTCCTCCTTCCCTTTTGGTCTATTAATGTGATGCTTTTAAGGTCTTCTATCATGAAATCAGATACAAAATATTTTTCAGCCTCTGACTGATGTTTAACTCCTTCCCAGCCAAGAGGAAGGAAAATTAATTAGCAAATTATCCCAGGCAATTCTGTCTTTATCACATGCCAAAACAGGGGCAAATCTGAGCACAGAATACTTTCCACATCTTAATCATTGGATCATGCAGTACAGAAGAGATTTGGTCCACCAAGTCTGCATGGACTAAATTAATCTAAATCGACACTGGCCCTACTTTCCAGCACTTGGTCCACTGCCTTGAAAGTAATAACATTTAAAGTACTCATCCAAGTATTTTTACCCGATGTAAAAAGTGGGAGAGTTCTTTTCTATTTAACCCATTTTTCGAAACAACCCTGTTCTGAGATGTTATTACACACCTCTGGAACAGGTGGGACTTGAACCTGGGTGTCTCAGTCCAGGATAGGGACACTAGCACTGAGCCACAAGATGAGAGAATTGTCAATTTGGTATGTGGGGTTAACAATGAGGTGTATTTCTTAACTGACTCCAGGCTATCTACTTTGTTCTGGTGATTGGTTGATTCAGTGATAGTATTAAGGTTAATTTAAATTGGAAAAGGTTCTCAACTGCACTGAAAGGTCTTGTTTCAAACATTTTTTTAGTCAACCTGCTATGTCCCAAAAATTATCACTGCAACAAAATTCACTGTTTCTACAATTCTTGGTATTATTTAAATAGTGATTCATTTCTTAAGTTCAAGGAAACTAGTAATCTTGAAAGAATATTGTTTAAAACAGGATATTATTCATATAAGAAACAGCTGTATGTTGAACAGTAACAAGAATAGTTTGAATGAAGGATGAGATCAAATGGGTTAAAGAACCATTGTTTGATTTATATTATAGTATTGAACTCATTATTTAAAATGTCAAACCAATTGTTTCAGCTACTTTTTCAAATTGTTATACTTCATAAAAATGCCAATAAGCTCTAAAAGTTTGCCTTATTTTGAATTTGTTCAGCTGGTCAAATTGAATGATATCATGAGTGCAATGAGTAACAGCATATGCTGTAATTTGACTATTGAGAATTGAATAAAGAGAGTGATTGGTGCATCTTGCAGCATGTTATTTAACATAGTTATATGACACCCTTTACTCTGCATGACCAAATAATGCAATCATCTGTGTTTTAACATTTTAAGAATACTGTTTTATCTGTTGTGTGCTAATGATATCTCACAGATCATTCAGAGTCTAAGTTTCTGTAACAACATTCACTTGCACTTGCATGTTGAAATTTTGAGAAATGGAATAGCAATGGTAGAGACTACAAGTTTCCCTTGTAAAAGAAATAAATCCAGAGCTTCTGACTCAGACTAGGGAAGGCACCTGCTAGATCACAAGACCTCCTAAATCGTTCGCAAGCTTTTGGTGCCAAATTTTATGGTTTTATGATATTTAACCCTGAGATGAGCTAACAATCAATTCTCTGTGTAATCATTCAACTTTAGTACATCGAGGGCAATGAAGTATGTTCACCAAGTGTTGACCTTAATAATGATGCTTGCATTCCATGAAAGAAGTTTTTTAAAACCCTCAGGAAATCCTTTGGGACTTATTTCAATATAATCTTGACTAGCCTTGAATATTCTATCGTCCACAAGGCTCCTGATTGTATCAACCTCTCTCAACCCATCATCTCTGTGCTTCCTGTCCTAATGTAGTCATCAAGGTAAGCAGCTCATTCTTATTTCTTAGATTTTATCCTCCTCCTGTCTTCAGCTTTCTGTCCAATCTTTCTCACTCTTGCCATTCCCTCAGTATGGCTGTCTTCTTGACTTCCTTAAATCCAAGATGCACAGTAGGTGAGTTTTTTTTCTGCTGAGGGATTCTTTTTGTGATTTGCTTGGAAGCACCTTATTGGTTTTCAGCAGTATCTTTTTCATTCTCATTAACTCATTAGGCCATATAGTCTTGTAGTAACAATAACCTGTGTTTGTTTTTACATATGAAATATTTGGATTTGCACAGAAGTGGAATTCAAAGAGTTCACCAATTTCTTCAATAATTAGCAATCCTTTATTAAGCTTAAAAGCCACAACTTGTGTTGAAAGTATTAATTTCCTGAACACCACTATTTACATTGACATAAATTAAGTTTTACTTAGAATGGCTGACATTCAGCATGACATTCCCGCAGAAAAAATGCCATTATCCTAAACACATCATCTGGACACTGATGAGGCAACAGTTCATGCTTTGCCACTACTTTTATAAAAGGTATTAACCAGGCAGTTCCTATCCCTTCACTGCATCTCAGATCTGAATATCAGATATAGACTCTAGATTGATGCAGTGTTCATTACAGCAGTCTCCACAACGTTGTTTCCACAAATAGCTCCTGAAGTTATTCAACCTTAAGCTCGGGATTCCATATTCGTTTGCAAGTAATTCATTCCTTTAGTGATTGTATGTTTTCCTGGCATCTGGTTTGCTGATTTTTTTTGGACATTTTTAAAAACTACTCCCTCCTCTTTGCTGCCTCCCACACCAAGTTGTCCCATTCCTTTTGCAGCTTTCTCCTCTCTATTCTTTAGAATCTAATGATCTTTGTCATTGCCTACTTTCCCTCACCCTCACTGTCTGCCTCTCCTTCACTCTGTCTTTTCTCTGGTCTCCCCATGATTGAATTCTCCTGTGCTTTTTGATGATTTGGTGATTCACCCAGCATTTAGAACCCTGTTACATAGGCTTGAATGTGGACAACTGGTTAAGTTAAATATAGCCGGTTCTTGTTGGACCGCAAAAAATATTCTTGACTTCTGCCCTCTTCCGCTAAAACCGTGCACAATTCCAGCATTATCACGGAATTCAAATGGCATAGGTCAGTAATTCACCTCCTGACTCCCCAAAGGCCTGTCCTCTGTTTACAAGGCACAAGTCAGCACTATCCACTTTTCTGGATGAATGCAACTCCAACAACATTCAAGAAGCTAGACATCGTCCAGGGTAAAACAACTTATTGGGGCCCTACAACCACAAACATCCACTCTCTCCACCACCGATGCTCAGTAGCAGCAGTATATACCACCTACAAGATACGTGATAGAAATTCATGAAAGCTCCTTAGCAGCAAGCATTAACTGGAAGGACAAGGGAGGCGGAATCATGGAGACAATGCCAAGTGTGACCCACTCTTCTGATCTGGGGATATATCACCAATCCTTCACTGCCACTGGATTCAAAATGCCAGAAATTCCTCCCCATCACTTTGAATCTACCTACGCCAAATAGACTGCTGCAGTTCAAGCAGACAGCTCATCACCACTTTCTTAATGGAGTTAGGGATGGGACATAAAAGCTGACCCAGCCAGCAAAGCCCACATCCTTACAATGAATAAAAGAAATAAGTTGGTTGCCCACACACCCGCATTTATTAGATGCGTGGGGGCAATAGATTGGAGATCCTGGAGTTTCAAGATTATGTTGTGCTTTTTATTGCTGTGTAATATCATTTTATTTAGGTGATAAATTCAATATTAAACTGTGAAACTTCTAACATTGGATTCCTGTTTTATGAAATTTTAGGGGCTGAAAGCTGCGAGGAATTTATGATTCATCACTTTGAAGTAAATAGATGATGGAACTGGTTATATTTTTTAAGATTTGAATTTTATTTGTCCCAGAATCATTACTCTGTCTCCTACTCCATTTCAGTATGGTTTGCAATATGGTCAACTTATGTTTAATGCTGATTTGATCTATTTATTCCTACAGATTGCATGCCACCTTATTTCTTCCTCTAGGTGTGTTGAGAATGTTTGTATGTATTATTTTGTTTTATTTTTCTTGCCCAACAATTGACCAGAAGGCAAAAATTCACCACTTTGGTGAGCATTGAGCCTAATTTATATATGATCATTTTAGCTGTACCTTGTTGTTTCCTATGATTTATTACGTCAACATCTGTTCATTGCAGAACTTGAAATACTTGACATTTTTGTATTTCTACTGACGTACATTTCATTTTGTTTTTTCAAGCCATCTCACCTGGCATAACCAAAATCTCCAAATCCCGCTGTTTTGAACTTTCTGGACAGTCTGAGCATGTCAGTGCTCACATTCTTTAGAGTTAATCCGCTTTCTCCTGTCTGACTAATTCTTCAATGTTTCCGAAACCCTCATTCATTTAAGATTGTGTTCTACCTCATCTCTTTTTATTTTGTTCCTTCTTTGTTCTACAATTACATGCTATACCTTCTAAAGCTTCTAAAATCTGTAATGATGAAGCCAAGGGAGCATTAGCCCTTAATTTACAGTCTTTGAAGTCGTGTTTGCAACAGTTGCAGGCTTAATTTATGGTGGTGCTCTAAATCCTTTTCGGACAGTTAGGATTAATGTTGGATTTTTCTTGTGACATTTTGATTAAATCCACTTGAGTGTTATCCTATTGTCAGAACAAGAGCAGAGTGCTAATTACTGATCCGCAGTTGGTGTAACATCAGGAAGATCAAAGATGTGGTTTCCTGTACAAACCCCATTCCTTAATCTCAACCACCGAAGCTGAACCAAACTGTGTAAAACCTTAATGACTACAGATCTGTGCATTGAATTGAACATACCTGCACCAAAGCAACTTATACTTCTCTGCCTGCCTTTTCTCATCTCTGAGATCAGATTTCTGTCATGGCCTCTTTACGAGACTCTTCTGATCCATCCTCCCAAAAGCTAATTTAAATCCATTTGGCATGAAGTCATGCTCATACCAATGTTCTTGCCTGTTGACCTACATTGTTGCTCCATTGTATTACAGATTTTAATTTTATTACTTTATTCCCACCCTGCCATTCCATGTTTTCTCTGCAACCCTCTTGGGCCTAAGTTCTCATCCCAAAACCAACCCTTCTATGTACTATCCTATAAATGCTCACAGCCATTTCAAATGTCTGGATCTGACTTGGGGATTGTCAGTTCTATCATCTTTTTTAGAGTTCATCAGCTTTTATCTTTTCCTGCAGCTTTTTGGTCATCCAGTCTAAATTCTTCTTCTGTGCCTCCATATCTATTCCTGTGCCTCCATATCTATTCCTGTATTTGGGTTTTTTTTAATGTTAAGGAACCCTCATTATTGTGTGCTGTTAGAGGCAATTAGAGGTTTGTTCACTGATGGTAGCTCAAAATTGTTTTTAAGGCAATTAGAGGAAGAATAAGGTACCTATTGGCTATCTATTCTTAAAATTAACTGTGGTATTGGAAAAGGATAATGCTAAATGATTTGAGCAAAATGAACGTCATCTTTAGCTAAATTAGTTTATTTTGGGCAGAAAAGCAAAATATTTCAGATTTTTTCCAGAGTCATATTGCACATAAATGGTGAATTGATGTGTTTAAGATGGTGAGTGACAAATTGTTGAACCATTTCTCATTTCTGTTTACAACATGATGAGTATATGTATTGGAACTGTTTTGTTTCTGTTACTTGGCAAAATGCTTGACATTTTCTGTCTACATAATCAGTTTGATTTGTACAGTAACGTAGTGGAATTCTAATCTGTTTTCAATTATTCAACAAATTGTTATCTTACTGTTTCTACTGCCTTCCTATTTAAAAATGAAAAAAGCCTGCAGCAGTTGACACCCCGTGATGACAGAGATTTTGGTTATATTTTCTGATCGAGAAACCGAGAAAGATAATTGTTTGATGATTTTGCACTCATTAATCAATTTGAATTTAGTATTGACTTTTCTTTGCCATTGTTGCCATATTGAGAGGGTGAATAAGAAGTATAGGAAGGGAGAAAAGTTATTTGTGGCCTTTAAGAAATTTAAAGAGAGAACTTTAAAAAAATGAATCACTTTTAAAGTGCAATGTGGTTATGTAAGGAAACTGTAGCATTGACTCAAAAATTGGGCAAAGAAAGTATAATTAAACATATCGCAGAGATAGTAGAAACTGCCGATACTGGAGAATCTGAGATAACGCAGTCTGAAGCAGGGTGAACACAGCGGGCCAAGCAGCATCAGAGGAGCAGGAAAGCTTGATGTTTCAGGTCGGGACCCTTCTTCAGAAATGGGAGAGGGGAAGGGGATTCTGAAATAAATAGGGAGACAGGGGGAGGCGGATAGAAGATGGATAAAGGAGAAGATAGGGTGAGAGGACACAGACAGGTCAAAGAGGCGGGGTTAGAGCCAGTGAAGGTGAATGTAGTTGGGGAGTTAGTGAGGGGGATAGGTCAGTCCAGGGAGGATGGACAGGTCGGGGGGGGGTGGGGTGAGGTTAATGGGCAGGGGATGGAGGTGGGGCTTGAGGTGGGAGGAATTGTTAGGGAGGCAGGGATTAGCTGGGTTCGTTTCGGGATGTGGTCGAGGGAGGGGAGATTTTGAAACTTGTGAAATCCACAGTGATACCCTTGGGCTGCAGAGCTCCCAAGCGAAATATGCGATGCTGTTCCTGCATCTTTCGGGTGGTATCACTGTGGCCGAAAGTTGCCAGAACAGCATCGCATATTTCGCTTGGGAGCTCTGCAGCCCAAAGGTATCAATGTGGATTTCACAAGTTTCAAAATCTCCCCTCCCCTGACCACATCCCAAAACGAACCCAGCTAATCCCTGCCTCCCTAACAATTCCTTCCACCTCAAGCCCCACCTCCATCCCCTGCCCATTAACCTCACCCCACCCCCCCGACCTGTCCATCCTCCCTGGACTGACCTATCCCCCTCACTAACTCCCCAACTACATTCACCTTCACTGGCTCTAACCCCGCCTCTTTGACCTGTCTGTCTCCTCTCGCCCTATCTACTCCTTTATCCATCTTCTATCCGCCTCCCCCGTCTCCCTATTTATTTCAGAATCCCCTTCCCCTCCCCCATTTCTGAAGAATGGTCCCGACCCAAAACATCAAGCTTTCCTGCTCCTCTGCTGCTTGGCCTGTTGTGTTCATCCAGCTTCACACCGTATAATTAAATATGCATTGACCTGGATTATGGAGATTGTGAAAGAGTCTGTAAGCAGTCATGAATATTGCCTTTAATGGCATGACAGTGTGGCAAAGTAATTTAAAATGATAGACAGACACATCTTATCAGCAGAACAGCAGGCAATAAGTTAATGAAGACATGTTAAGATTTCATACTGTGCTTTGCCGCATTGTACTGAATGATTAGAATGCTCTTAAAACACAGCAAATAAACACAATTTTAGAAATGTGCTAATTCATCCATGCTTTAAAGAGAAAACAAAAACTTGTATTTTAATTAAAAATCAAAAGAACTGTGATGCTGTAAATCGGACTAAAATAGAAATTGCTGCAAAAGCTGAGCGGTTCAAAGGTCAGAACCGAGGTTTTGAGGAAGGGTCACTTCACCCAAAACATTACCTCAGATTTCTCTCCACAGATGTTGCCACAGCTGCTGTGCTTTTCCAGCAATTTCTATTTTTAACTTGTATTTTAAGTATTGACTCTTCCTTAGAATAATTATATGAAGGCCTTTGAAATCTGTTTAACTTTTAAAAGTTGGGTAGGGTTATGTAATTCAATCGTACATGGAAATTAATAGATTGATTAGCACATGAACTGAGGTAGTCAAAAGATATTACAAAGAACAAAAGAACTTGGAAACAGTTAAAACGGTAGAAGGGAGTAAGGATAGGCAAATAGTATCCTGCCAGACTAGAGGTCGGAAATTTATTAAAAATAGAGGATAATAAGGGAGAATGGCTCCAAATAAATCTGAAATGTAAAAATGAGTAACCAACATCAGGAGGAGCCACATCAAGGTTTGGGCCCCTGTTCCCCACCATGAAGAGTCATAAGCCTGAAATTTGAGGCTTCTAGAACCAGTTTATGCTAATTTAAAAAATCATGGAGAGAAAGTAGAATATGAGAGTAAACTCACAAGAAGCATAAAATAGCCAGTAAGAGCTTCTACAATTATTAAAAAGGAAAAATAATAACAAAAGGAATGCCAGTTGTCAGGAAAGTCTTGAAAGGAAACTGGTTGCTTTGCTTTGAAAATCATTATATAATTAACCAAAGTCAGCTTTGTTTTATGAGAGGAAGATTGTGTATGATAAATTTATCAGAACATTTTGAAGATTTAGGTAACAGGACAAAGCAGAACCTGTAGATATTTCAATTTTCAAAGGCAGAATTTTTTTAAATATCAAGTTATGTTAGACTTCATAGGACTATGGTCAGGGCACATGTAGGTGCACATTTTAGTCTCCATACTGTGAGAAAGACATGGAAACACAGAAAATGCAAAATAAAGAGAAGACTTAGAGGAGACTTGGTTAAGGCTTTTAAAATTATGAACAGAGTAACGCGAAGAGGATACTTTCTACTGGACAAAAATTAGAACATAGTTACTATGAAATCCAGGATGGAAATAAAGAGACTTCTTTTTAAAATTCAAAGTGGCTGGGGTGTGGAGCAGAAGGGGAAATGTCAGGGAAAGATTAGAAGTCAAGGGAGATTCGTAATCACAGGTAATGTTGAACAAAAGTTGAAGGGAATCAGAATGGTCATGGACAAAAGAGGGAAGTGCAAAGTAGATGCTAATATTAGTTATTAATGACAGATTAGAGGTCAGCTCTGCTGAAAACAGACTCAAGAAAACCAAACCTGGTTTCTCAGTAGTAACATTTGAGATATTAAACTTTTAAAAATATAGATGCTCTAAACAAAAGGTCTCAGTTGCATTTTCTTTTCTGTTGTCTTTTAGCTGGCTGAAAGTTGTTCTGACACACAAAAAAAACAAACAAAACCAGAACTTGCTGAAAAAGCTCAGCAGGCCTGGCAGCATATGTGGAGAGAAAACAGAGTTAATGTACTGGGCCCAGTGACCCTTCAGAATAGCTGTCACAATTTCTCTGAACATAATAGATCGAAAATATTAATCATAAAATCAATGGTATTATCTAGAACAAATTCTTATTTTGTTTTGCAGATCAATGAGTTAAGTCATGTCCAAATTCCAGTTATGTTGATGCCAGATGATTTCAAAGCCTATAGCAAGATAAAAGTGGATAACCACCTGTTCAATAAGTAAGTTTATTACCTTGCATTCTTTAAATAATTTTTAATTAAGTTGAAGAATAATTCTATTAAAGGCACTGAAATGTGCTGTGATTTGCCACAGATTCTTACTTACAGCCTTTGCATAGTAGTGTTTCATGTACGAAACGATGTGGGCAATTCTCTCTCAGAGGAGGAAATGCCTCCACCTATATGTGGTACTGCTTTTGGAAGTCAGTCATCTCAACTCCAGGATTTCTCTGCGCGAGTTCCTCAAGACCGAGGCCGCCTTTCCATCTAAAGATCAGAAGTAGCAATGTTCACTGATGGTTGTACAATGTTCAGCCCCATTTGCGATTCCTCAGATACTGAAGCAATCCATGTCCAAACGCAATGAGATCTTGGCAGTATCCAGTCTTGCGTTGACAAGTGGCAAGTAGCATTCACACCACACAAATGCCAGTCAATTAGAGACAACCTAACCACTTCCCTTTGACATTCAATGATGTTACAGTGGCTGAATTCCCCACTATCAACATCCTTGGGGTTACTGTTGACCAGAAACTCAATTGGACCCACCATATAAATACAGTGGCTATAAGAACAGGTCAGAGACTAGGAATATTGCAGCGAGTAACACACCTCCTGACTCCCCAAAGCCTGTCTGTCATCTACAAGGCATGAATGTGATGGAATAATCCCCACTTACATGATTGGTGCAGCCCCAACAACACTCGAAGCTTGACACCATCCAGGACAAAGCAGCCTACATCCACAAGTATCCATTCCCTCCACCACCAACACTGAGAAGCAGGAGTATGTACAATCTACAAGTTACACTGCAGAAATTCACCACAAGTTCTTAAAATAGCACCTTCCAAACCTATGACAACTTCCATCTAGAAGGGCTAGGGCAGCAGATGCATTGGAACACCATCATCTGCAAGTTCCCCTCCAATCTGATCACCACCCTACCCTAGAAATATGTTGCTGTTCCTTCACTGTCACTGGGTCAAAATCCTGGAATTCCCTCCCTAAAGGAATTGTGGCTCAACTCAGCACATGGACTGCAGTGATTCAAGGAGGCAGCTCACTACCATTTTCTAAAGGGCAACTAGGGATGAGTAGTAAATGCTGGCCAGCCAGCAATGCTCACAACCCATGAAAAATTTCTTTTTAAATTTCATGATTTACTGAAATCATAAACCTGTAGTCATAGGTGTAAACATGTATTATGAGGGTCAATGATTCACAACTTTACTTAGAGGAAAGCATTTCATTTGCTTGTAATCTTTAACAAATCATGATTTATGGGATAATTGGAATAATCATAGAATGCAATTTTGACTGTTTTTACTTGTGAATTCCCATTTGATATACTGTACTTTTACAGTACTTCGTGTTTGTGTAAGATGTAATCTTTTAATTTCCAGATTCACTCATACCATTTTTCTCTAATTTTTTTTCAATTTTGTATTAATAGAAGGAATACTCCATTGTCAGAGACAAAATCATAAACCAAGTCTTAGTTGTTCAAGTAGATAGGAGAGAGTCACTCAACTGCAAGAAAAAATATATGCATTTATACATCACACTTCACGGAAGTTTCCTTCCTGACTTTTATCTCCCAAATGATCAGTTTCGTTAATTTGGTGGGTAAGCTACACCCATTAGATGGTTTTAATTATTTGTTATGTAAGATGAGCAGCTGCTGAAATAGTCATAAAGTCATACAGCGTGGAAACAGACCCTCCAGTCCAACCAGTCCATTGCCGAACATAATATCAAGCTAAACTAGCCTCACCCACCTATCATTTATCCATCCCCAAATATCTTTTAAACATTGTAATTGCACCTGCATCCACCACATTATCAGGACGTTCATTCCACATGTGAACAACCCTCTATGTAAAAAAACAAGTTCTCATGCCTTTTTTAAATCTCTCTCCGCTCACCTTAAAAGTGTGCTCCCTTGTCTTGAAATTCCCCATCTTAGGGAAAAGACAACTACCATCAACTCAAAAATACCTCTCATTATTTTGTAAATCTCTATCAGGTCACATGCCAACCTCCTATGTTCCAGTGGAAAAAAATCCCAGCCTATCCAACCTTTCCTTCTAATTCAAACCTTGCAAACTCGGCAGCATCCTGGTAAATCTCTTCTGACCCCTCTCCATCTTAATAATATCCTTCCTTTAACTGGGTGACCAGAACTGGACACAGTACTCCAGAAAAAGGCCTCATCAATGTCCTGTACAACCTCAACATTACGTCCCAACTCCTATACTCAAAGGACTGAGCAATGAAGGCAAGCATGCCAAATGCCTTATTAACCATCCTGTCTTTGAAGATTTATGTATCTGCAACCCTAGAAAAAACAATTGATATCTCTTGATGACTTGAAATTGGCTTCCCTGCTCAAAAGCTACGACTGTGAAAGATGTCTATCACAGGCAGAAAAAACTAAATTTTCTGCACAGCTGGAAGGTTGCAAGGGGCTTTGAGAAGGTGTGAGAGGTGAGATTGCCATTTAGTAAATGAGAATTTTTGAACGTAGCTATGTGGTCCTTCAATGCCATATGAAGTCTAGAGAGATCAGAGGGAATGAGGAGATATTTGCAGGTTCAGACACAGCAGATATTTGAAGGAGCTGAAAGTTACAGCAGGTAGAGAATGAAAAAAACATGAAATTAACAGGAGTGTGACAGGAGATAAACTGGGAGAAAATACTATTAGTACATTGTAACGAGAAATTAGAAGAACTCAATATCAAGGACTTCTATAACAGGTACACCTTCAACTTGATAGTACTTGCAAAACAGATATAATTTTTCGCCTTCAAACAAGAACATTCATTGTGAATATTTTCAAGTTCCGAAGCCAGAAGTGTGGGCGTTATTAATTCACTGCATCAAACAATCCATCAAATGTGCATCTACACTATATTTAAAAACTTTCAACCCTGTAAAACTTCTGTCAGTTTTTCCATTACAACTTCCTACATATAATTTTATAATGGAAATGCCTTTGTAAACTTGCCATTCTCTAATTGCGCCCTCCTACCACTGTGGTACAGTAGCATTACCTGGCTTTTTATTCAGTACTGTGGAAAGATACCTTTGTTCCAACAAATCTACAATACTTATGTACTTTCCAACTTGCCCTCAAGCTGTTTAACATAGCTATAGCATTAAGCCATTTTGTCCTTGGCGCCTGGTCTATATTTTGACGAGTTTGTGGCCAATCTGTAACCTAACCTCACTCTGGAGTCTGAAAAAGTCAAGGAAGAAAAGATTTTATTCTAGTAAATGCAAGGGCAAAGTTCTCAGTTTTCCAATTAAAAGAGTTTGCAACACCCTCTTCTATAATTTTCAACTTCATGTAGGTTCCCATTATCTCAGTTTTCAGCCTTGGGTCTGCTGGGTTTCATGGTGACTCAACTGTCCTGTCTGGCCTTTAGTTTCCCTTATCTCCTTGCTTTCTGTAGCAATGAATAATATGCTTACACACAGGATGTCATAACTGCTGAACTGATGTTCCCAAAACCAGCCTTGTTAAAGCATTCAATCGTGCCAGGAAGAAATAACTGGAGCACTTCAGAATCTAAGAAGCACTTGAATTTTGACCCTACTATTGTGACCTTTCATCCTTACTTTTCCCCAAATACCCACCTTTGCCCATTTCCCTTTTTCAAAAGAACACCAGAAGTGTACCATGTCAGATTTTAAATTGGTTTGTTTTGTGAAAGCATATTCAAACTTGTACCATGTATTGACCTACTTCCTCACTTGACTCCTGAAATGTCAGGCTCTAATTTTTGTACAATATCCAATAGACTTAGGAGATAGTAAGATCTGCAGATGCTGGAGCCAGAGACAACGCAGTGTAGAGCTGGAGGAACACAGGCCAGACAGCACCAGAGGAGCAACATTTCTGAAGAAGGGTCCTGACTCAAAACGTCAACTTTCCTGTTCCTCTGATGCTGCCTGGCCTGCTGTGTTCCTCCAGCGCCACACTGTGTTATCTTGTCCTTACAGTCCTTGATTTGGATACGTGGAAATAGGCTACAAAGAAGCTATCTGTTTAATAGTTGGAAACTTCAATCAAATCAATCCCTGACTTTCCAAATTCTGAGGAATTCAATCCTACTTTGCGTATTCTGTCTTAGTTTGACTTCAAAGTTTAAATTATCATTATGATATAATTACATTATACTCATTTCAAAGCCAATACATCCTTCTGAATGTGTGCTGCGCAGAACTGTTCACAGTACTCCTGACCAGCATTCAATTAGCTTATTTACTATTGTCTGGAAGTGTTCGTTTAATCATCTAAATACCTGGACCCTATGTCTCTGGACTCCCCCTAGTTTCTAGCTTTTTGCCATTCAAAAAGTACCATTTCCTATCCATTTTAGGTTAAAAGTGGATAATCTCATTTGCCTACGTTAAAATCAATTTGTTATATTTTTACCCATTCATTTGTGAAAAGATATTGACCGACTTAATGTTCCATTTTCAACTGCAGAGCCTACCTTGCTGCCTGACTTTGTAACATCTGTAAATTTGGGTATGTGACTCTGTATCCCTCATCCAAGTTATTATTCAATACAAAAAACTGTTAAGGCCCTCATGTATTTCCTTATGGGACTTTGCTATTTACATTCTGCCAATTAGAGTCATTGCCCTTTATCCCTATTCTCTGCTCACTGTCACTTACCCAACTTGCTACACGGATCAAAAATTTACCAATAATTCCATGGGCTTCAAATTTAGCTAACAGTCATTTATGAGAGAATACTTTCTCCAGTCCATAGTCATGACAACAGACATTACCCTGTCCACTACTTTAGATTCCTTTTCAAAAATTTCAATCGGATTTGTCGGGTACGATCAACCCTTTACAAATTTACTTGTTCTTCGTTCAACTGAAAAATCAAGGTGTTCAGTTGCCAGAATTCTAATGTCTAAAGTCTATAAATAATAATAATGTAATGCACAGCACTGAAAGCTCACTTTACAATGTAGGCAGAATTAGGATTAGTATCCCCATCCTTCATTATTTACCCCTAATATACCTGCACTTTACCTTGATTTCTGTGTGAGGTGTCAAAAGTTTACTTTTTTAATAAAGAAAATGCAGCTGTCTCTTTTTATTTCAGTAATAGACAATTTTGTTCCCTTCATAACTAGTTGGCTTGACCTTTATTAATGCAGACATTACCTAAGAGATTTCATTTATTTACCAGGGAGAATATGCCAAGTCACTTTAAGTTTAAGGAGTACTGCCCCATGGTGTTCCGGAATTTGAGAGAGAGGTTTGCTATTGATGATCAGGATTTCCAGGTAGGTCTGTGTTGTAATCACTTCATAACTGTGACAGTGATGAAATATCCATCAGTTTTTTTTTCCACAGTCAGTCGGTGAATTTGTTTTGTACGATCACTCAGTTAATGTAATGCTTAACTTATTTGTGACTCCAATCTTAGAATAGCAATTTAAATTATTTTGCCTGGGAACATTGAGGTGCTTTTGTGGGTTTGTCAGTAGATGGCTATTGAAAGCTGTTTGTTCACTCTAAATTTAAAATTAATAATTGGGGCTCTGCATTCTCTTGCGTAATCACATGATCACTGAACAATGGATCAAATTGTCCCAGTTCACCTACTGGTTTCAAGTAACTTTCAAGGGATGGAAACTTAAGATGTAGCTATAAAGTAAAATGCATATTGATACAATATTCAGTTCTTTGAATTAAAAAATGAAAGTGAAAAATAACAGCAACAATTAATTCAGTGGAAGGGAATTAGTGGACTGAGCTGCACTGGATCGACAAAAACATACACTTTCAAAGAAAAGGAAGGGGACACACATTCAGAGAAACTGAGAGTTTATTTGTTTCCAAGTGTGTTAATGATCAATTTTAGTGACTTTTCCAAGGCTACAAGCAGCCAGAAAACTTTGCACATTTCATATCAGTGATTGCAATTTATTTTGACATTTATATTATTTGTGAGCTGTATTATTTGTATAATTTAGTTCTACATTGGCTTGATCTATATTAGCTGTTTTACAAATAATTATTATGGTTGGTGTTGTGCACTCACCATAGAGTAAATTCTATGCTCCCAGCAGGTACTCTGCCCACTGAAAGTACAGGCCAGAAATTCAGGACTAAAGTCCTAACTCTAATGAATACTCTTTCTAGCATAGTTTATTCACTGGTAGGACATGATCATAGAATATCTTTCTATTCCTACACTATAGAAACTAATAAAGTCAAAGAATTAGTTTGTGATTCACAATCCAAACGTCTATATATATAGGAACATTTGAAATAAACAGAGTGGTCATTTCACTTCTAACAACTCCACTTTTTTTGTTTTCTGTATGTTTTAAAGACTGATTTCAAACGTAATGAAGTGAAACAGAACTGTGACCAACCCTCCCTCTCATCCCCACCTCCTTAACCTGTCAGTCTTCTCTCCCACCTATCGGCTCCTCCAATCTCACTGACCAACCCCCACCACTGCCTACCTGCACTCATCTATCGCTATCCCACCTACCTTCCCCAGCCCCACCCCTCCTCTTCTATCTTTATTTTAGAGCCTCCTTCCCCCTGCCCAGTTTCTGAAGAAGGGTCCCGACCCAAACCATCAGCTTTGCTGCTTGGCCTGCTGTGTATCTCCAGCTCTACACCTTGTTATCTCAGACTCCAGCGTCGGCAGCTCTTACTATCTCTGTGTGGATATTTAAACTTTCCTACATCTACTGTGTGATGATTTTCTTACTTCACTCTGAGAATTCCTGAATATGTTGACAAATTCCACAGTTTCCAATAGAAGCATTCACTCAAAGAAGAATAATACCATTTATGAGGAAGTATTTATACTTTGGGTCAATTGGAATGCTCAGTCAGTAAGCATGAGGGAGACTTGGCCTGAAGGAGACAGAGGCTAAGTGAGCATACCTGGGAATATCAGGAACAAAAAGGGAAGTTGCTGAAAAAGCTCAGCAGGTCTGGCAGCATCGGTGAAGAAGTAAGTCAGAATTATTGTTTTGGATCTGGTGACCTTTCCTCAGAACTGAGGAAGCATTACCGGACCCAAAAGGTTAGCACTGATTTTTTTTTCTTCACAGGTGCTGCCAGACCTGCTGAGCTTTTTCGGCGACTTATGTTTTTGATCCTGATTTACAGCATCTGCAGTTCTTTCAGTGTTTACCTGGGAATACCATTCAATGTGGGAATTCAGTGCAGAGGATGACAAAGAAGCTTTAACTAAGCTTTATTGCAAGAAGGAGAGTGTGTTGAGTGGTAACTTTGAACCACAAAGAGGACGTGCATTTGTTTCCTACATTTTTGCTCATCAAATTCATTGATTAGTAATAACTTTCTATTATGATCTATCTTTACATGTGAATTGGAATTAAATTGTTAATTAGAAAAACATACTTTGTTTGGATTTAACTGAGAGATGCCAGAAATAGGGAAAGTCAGGGCCAATATCGGGCTAATATAGTAAAATAAATATAAGTAATCCAATGCAGAATAAAGTTAATATAAGGGAAACAAACTTAAGATATGGCACCTCAGGTCAAACAAGTGAATTGTGTGGCCTGTAATATGTGGAAAGTATTGAACCATATTGTCTTAGATAACAACATGTTTAAGAAGTAGTGCCAGCAGCAGAAACTGAGCCCTGGGTTGTGGAGATTCATTGCTAGCTGGAATCACCACGGTGGATCCACAAGATTGCGCTTCATGGATATTTTCAGAGAAGCAATAACACTGCTCCTTAAGGGTCTGGGAGCAGAAAGGGAATGGATGACTGTCAGTTAGTCCAAAACAAACAGGTTAGTGATTAAGGAGTCCCCTGGGATCTTGCTCACAAGTTGGCTTTCTGCTTTGGAAGCTGATGACAGTGTTGGTTTCTCAAGGGGGTGCAGTGTGAGCGACACCTGTGGCACCATGAGTGGCTTTGCTGTATAGGAAGGGAGGAAGAAGAAATGAGGAATAGCTACAATAGAGGATTCATTATGGTAACAGACAAGCATTTCTGTGCCATCAAAATATCTCCAGGATGATATGTCATCTCCTTGGTTCCAGGGTCAAGGGTGTCACATTGCAGCTGAAGAATATTTTTTTCGGGGAGAGGACAGCAAACAAACAGAAGTTATGATCTGTGTTAGTGCCAATGATGTACGTAGAATGTGAACATGGTCTTACAGTCATAATTTAGAGAGCTGGATACTAAATTAAGAAGTAAAACCTAAAATGTAGTAATAAAATCAAAGTGTTGGAGAAACTCAGCAGGTCTGGCCACATCTGTGGAGAGAAAAACAGAGGTAATGTTTGAGTCCATTATGAATCTTCTTCAGTTCTGAAGAAGTCTCTATGGACATATAAACAGTAAAACAATGGGAAAAGGAGAGGTACGGCCAACTAAGGACCAGAAAGGTATTCATACGGAGGGCATGAGGTATATCTGAGGTAGTAAATGAATATTTTGCATCAGTCAGTACCAAGGAGGTACATGCTACCTAAGCCATGGTGACAGGAAGAAACTCAGTCACTATAAACATTAAAAGCTGATAAGGAAAAAGTGTTGGTTTGGCTGTTGATACTTAGGGTTGACAAAGCATTGGAACCAGATGAGATGCATTCAAGGATATTGAAGGAAGTAGGAGCAGGAATTGCAGGAAATCTGTCCATAATCTTTCAGTCTTCCCTGGACACTGGAGTTGTGCCAAAACTCTGGAGAATTGCAAATATCACACCCTTGTTCAAAAAACGTTATAAGGATAAGCCCAACAATCTCACACCAGTCAGTTAAGTTCAATAGTGGGAAAGTATCTCAAGACAGTTAGGGGATGGAGTTAGTATTTAATTGGAAAAAGTTGGTTGATTAGAAAGAGCTGGATAGAATTGCAGTCACATGGAAGGCACGTCAAGAAGGCAGCTTACTACCACCTGCTCCAGGACAGTTGGTAAGGGCAATAAATTCCATCCTAGCCAGCAGCATTCCCATCTCATGAACGCATACAAAAAAAGTGACCTGAATAAGTTAGAAATGCTGTGCAAAAATTAAAGCACCACTTCAAGTTAAATTATAATAGCACTGTAAGGCTACACCAGAAAGAATACAAAGGGAAGCAGTGTTCATTAAGGAACTTAGCAAATCCATGCCTGTACACAGCTCCTTAAAACTTTTATTTAGTGGAATCAGTCCTGTTATGCAGAACAATATGAAACTAAGGAGGTACATCAGGAATAAGAGATAACAAAGTGTGAAGCTGGATGAACACAGCAGGCCAAGCATCATCTCAGGAGCACAACAGCTTTTGTGCTCCTGAGATGCTCCTTGGCCTGCTGTGTTCATCCAGCTTCACACTTTGTTATCTTGGATTCTCCAGCATCTGCAGTTCCCATTATCACATCAAAGGTACATCAGGAAGTTCTTTCTACTGGGCCTGATTAACAAACAAAACTGGTGTGAGTTGCAGGACAGTAGTTAGGTCAAATACCTGAGATTGTTAAAGAGAAGACTGGATACTTTTGAGGACATATGGGCGCACACTGGGTTGATGAACTAAACAGTGTTCTTTGTCCAGATATTATAGAACATAGAACATTACAGCACAGTACAGGTCCTTCGGCCCTCGATGTTGTGCCGACCTGTCATACCGATCTCAAGCCCATCTAACCTACACTATTCCACGTACGTCCATATGCTTATCCAATGACGACTTAAATGTACCTAAAGTTGGCGAATCTACTACCGTTCCAGGCAAAGTGTTCCATTCCCTTACTACTCTGAGTAAAGAAACTACCTCTGACATCTGCCCTATATCTTTCACCCCTCAATTTAAAGCTATGCCCTCTCGTGCTCGCCGTCACCATCCTAGGAAAAAGGCTCTCTCCATCCACCCTATCTATCCCTCTGATTATCTTATATGTTTCAATTAAGTCACTTCTCAACCTTCTTCTCTCTAATGAAAACAGCCTCAAGTCCCTCAGCCTTTCCTCGTAAGACCTTCCCTCCATACCAGGCAACATCCTAGTAAATCTCCTCTGCACCCTTTCCAAAGCTTCCACATCCTTCTTATAATGCGGTGACCAGAACTGTACACAATACTCCAAGTGCAGCCACACCAGAGTTTTGTACAGCTTCACCATAACCTCTTGGTTCCGGAACTAGATCCCTCTATTAATAAAAGCTAAAACACTGTATGCCTTCCTAACAGCCCTGTCAACCTGGGTGGCAACTTTCAAGGATCCTCTTGAATAAGATCTTTTTCATCCATAACCAACTATGCTTTGACTATGTACAGAGGAATATGATTTGTTTAAGGAAAAATGCAAAATAAAACAGGTAATTAAACTTGTACAATACGTCTGAAAGTGGAAAATGCATTTCAATATACATCTGTGAGAGATGGTGCATTTTGACTGGAAGAGTAAGGAGGCCTGGGATGTCTAAATGCAATCGAGAAACAAAGGGAATTATGAGTAAAGATGCACACTGCAGAAGTCAACAATATCCAGTAGGATTAATAAGGCCGTAAAAGTTTTTAAAAAAAATCACTTGGGTTCATTTTGAGATGAATAGAATTGTTAAGAATAGATATTGTATTAAACTTACATCAAAGGATGTATAGGCAGCACTGGGGAGTTATGTGCAGAGTTCTGATTCCTGAATCAAAAAGATGCAGACAAGGGGGTGATATTAAAGCATTCATAAGAGTGACATCAGAGCTGTGAGGTTCTGCCTTTTCTGAAAGATTCAATAAGCTGGATTTCTTCGCCCCCCCCCCCCCCCCTCAGTAAAGGGAAGGCTGAGGGCTGACCTGATATAGACCTTAATGATTATGCAAGTGTTTGATATGACAGATATTGAGGAGCTATTTCCATTTGTGCTGGGGAATGTAAGACAATCCAAAACAAGGGGTGTAGAAGTAACATGTCCATTAATAAGTTCAATCGAGAATTGAGGAAAAACGTTTTCCCCAACCCCCCACCTGCATGCCAGAGATGCGTGCAAATATGGAATTAGGATACCACAGGGAGTAGCTGAAGCAAATAATCAGATACATTTCAGGAAAAGTTAAATAAACACACAAGGGAGAATGAAATAGAAAGCCATTGTACAACATAAACAATGGCATTGATCTATTGAGCCAAAAGGCTACACATTCTGTGTAATTCTTCACCTTTAATAGTAATTGACTTAAGTGATTAAAGGCAAGCATTTTATGCATGTACAAGTGTTGCTTGGTATAACTTTTGTTCAGGCATGTCTGAAATAGAAATTTTCCACAATCTGGCTTAAGGTAAGGGTAGCTCTGGAGCACAAGCCTTGAGTATTATTCTCACTGTGTTATTGAAGCTTTCAGTCTTTTGTGTATTCAGTGCCTTCAGCAGCTTCTTGATAATATATCATACAGTCATGCAACATGGAGACAGACCCTTCAGCCCAGTTAGTTCACGCCGACCATGTTCACAAACTAAACCAGCCCCACCTGCCTGCACTTAGCCCATATTCCTGCAAACCTTTCCTATTCATGAACGTATCCAAGTGTCTTTTAAAATTGTAACTGTACCTGCATCCACCATTTTATCTGACAGTTCATTCCATACAAGACCCACCCTGTGTTTAGAAGAGAAGTTCTCCCTCATGTGTTTTTTTAAAAATCTTTCTCCTCTTACCTTAAAAATTTGCCCGTTTTGAACTCCCTCACCCTAGGGAAAGACTGTTGTCATTCACCTTATCTGTGCCCCTCATTATTTTATAAACTTCAAAAGGCTCACCTCTCAACCTTCTATGCTCCAAGGAAAAAAGGTCCCAGCCTTTCCACTCTCTTCTAAAATCTCAAACCCTCCACTCCTGGCAACAGCCTGATAAATCTTTTCTGAGCCCTCACCAATTTAATAACATCCTTCCTATCATAGGGTGACCAGAAGTGCACACAGTACTTCAGAAGAGGCCTCACCAACGTCCTGTACAACGTCAACGTGATATTCCAACTCCTATGCTGAAAGGTCTGAGCAATGAAGGCAAGCATACTAAGTGCTTTCTTAACTATCTTATCTACCTGTGATGCAAATTTCAAAGAATTACAGACCAGAACCCCTACTTGTATTTGTTCTACAACACTACACAGGGCCCGATCATTAACTGAATAAATTCAGTCCTTGTTTGTATTACCAAAATGCAATACCTCACATTTATCCAATTTAAACTTCATCTGCCACTCATCAGCTCATTGACAAAATTGATCAAGATCTCTTTGTAATCTTAGATAACTGTCTTCACTATTGATTAGGATGATTCCAACAGGCTTATGATGAGGGCATTAGAAGGATGCCAAGATGCTTAATATCCACTTAGCACTTCTAACTTGAGATATTTGAAAATGCTTTGGCGGATATGCTGGTCTTTCCAATATTCAGTATTGGGATAGCTAACCTTCTCTGGTTAACTGCTTAACTATCCACCATTAGTTTTGACTGAATGTGACTGCAGAGCTCAGATATAACTCACTGGTATGGAATCACTAAGGTCTGGATATTACTGTTAAGGCTCCTTCCACCCCTGATCTTGTTGCCTGCCTCTATTTGGTCTGGATGCAAATTTGAGATATTTACAATGTGTTTATGAACACAAATCATTAACCTCAGTTCAAAATGAGAATCTCTGGGCACCCAGCTTGATATTTGCACTCACCCTAATGTATTGTCCCAAAAGCCATTTAAATATTGCTCACACTTTGTTCCAAATTCCCCACTAGTTTAAGCCTAACTACTGTGATTCTATACAGCCTTTTAAGCTTTTTGGAAGCCGAGACATGTTGAGGCAGTTTCTATAGCCCTTTGGAATTTTGTTACCCCAAAATTCAAGGAGACTGAACTTCACTTCCATGTTGGGCTGTTTATTGGATTGTTCCATGCCTGTCCATCACCTATAAGGAACAGTTCACGGGAGTGATGGAATACTCTCCATTTGGCAGGACAGCTGTTGCACTAACAACACTTAAGCTCAACATCATCCAGGACACAGCAGCCTGCTTGATTGTATCTCAATGTTCACCTCCTTCTCCACCGATGCGCAGTTTTCTGTATGTAAGATGAACTGCAGTAACTCATACAGGCTCCTTTGAGCATGTTTTCCAAACCTGTGATCTGTACCACCAAGTAAGAAAAAAGCAGCAAATATGTGGGAGCACCACCTGCAAGCTCCCCTCCAGACTATGCAAGAAATGGACTTGGAACGATATGGCTATATCACTAAATGCTGGCCAAACTTACAATGCCCGTATCCCCTATGCAAAGTTTTAAGAATGTTTACTCTGCAGTTGTTCCCTTTACGTGGTATGTTAACCTGTTTTCAAGCTGCCAGGACCACTCCAGTTTTCACTGAAACCCTCAGCAGTGATCAAAGATAGTCAAGTCTTATTCTTGGTTTGCTGTTGCTCAGAAATGACTGTATTGGATTCTGTTGGTGGAAAGGGAAGTGAAAGATCCTATTTGAACCATTTGTCCATAATCATTAAGATGTGCATGAATTGCATAACATGCACATTAATTTTCCATGAGAAAATATAATTAATTTAACTGTACTATTATACATGTAACTTGCTGCAGTATTTAACCATATTTGTTTTAAGAAGTGTATTTTTGTATCAGGCTCCGAATGAGATTATAGTCACTGGATTATATGTTGTATTTTGTTTAAAGGAAGGAAACCTGTTTATAAAATTTGGATTTGAATTTTAACAATTTTAGCACTACTATAATTTAAAATTCAGGTCAATTGGCTATATGGCTAGAGTTTATTGCAGTGGCAGTGCAAGTTCAATCCTCAAACTGGCTGAGGATCTTCTGACTTGCTTTCTTGCCTTTTCACACTGTATATCTCATTGTATGAGCTGGGATTAGCACTTCTGTAAATGTAGAAAGAGGGAGAGAGGAGTAAAATATTCATTGAAGGTTTAAGAGAAATTTGTGGAATCTAAAAGTACAGGAAGGAGACATATTTTGTGAGCTATAGACCTTTGTGCTGTCTGTATCTGTGGTGGAAGGCATCTTTATGAAATCATATGAAAATTTGAAGTGACTGAGACAGGGTAATATAGGTTTAAGAAATTGTCCCTAATTGCCTGGAATCGAGAACAACTTTTATTGTATTAAGCGAGAAAACGCAAGAAAATGGTTCATGAAAATGAGAGACGAACCAAATAAATGAGTAGGGAGTGCAAGCTGATATGCTGAAAAGTAATCCCTATTACTGTTTGATTCATTTCTGCACTTAAAGACCAAGCTGTTGTGGATGAATAAACTTGATATATTTTAATAATTGCATTTTAGTGCATGTATCTAATTGACCACTGGGTCCTGGATCTGCTTCAGCTTGTAAAAAGGAATTCAATCAAACCAGAAGAAAATTTACAGATGTAACAAATTTTGCACTCTTGTTATTGTTGAACTGACACTTTTTTGGCATATGAGAATACAGTCTTTTATACTTTGTAGATTTGCATTTTTGCTGTGGTAACAATTTTAGCACTTAATGATCCCTTTTATTTAAATTTTGCCAATATTATGCTTGTTTTAGCTGAACCTATTATGTAAATAATTAGAAGTTGAGTCAACACTATTTCATTTCGAATGAATTGGACAAACACTGCCCTCAGCAATTAAATATTGGAATACTTTTGTCCTTGATAATGACTGTTATTTGTATTTGTGACCTCTATATGTTAATTAAAGCTGAAAAAAGACATGCTGCCAAAACTATTACTTTTATATTGGGATCAAAACAAGAATGCCAAATTTCAAACATTCACAACAATTTAGACTGCAAGAGAAAAGACTGCTAAGTATTTGATAGGTCACACAGATTGCTTTCTTTATGGTAATGCCTCAGCCAATGAGAGCTGTAGGCTCCCAAACTCTCTGGTAATTCAAAATATTAGCCACCTTATGAGTTAAATCGGTTATCTTACGTTTTTATTAGTGTAGCTGTTAGTACAATCAGGATTATTCAGCAGATGCTGCCCAAACATGAAATTGTGTCTAATAATAGATATTTTGGTTCAGCTTTTACCAGTGCCAGCTGGGAATGGTCTATATCCTACTTTTTGTGAACAACTGAAGGAACATGATGGTTGATTTCATCAGCCAAACATTGGAATGTACAGTTTACATGCCTGGCGTCCTACCAGTGCCTAAATTCCTATAAGGCATTACTCATTTGTGTAATAGGCAGAATGTCTTTTTGGGCTGTTGGAAGTACCCTAAAAATGCTACTTTAGCAGCACAGAATAGTTTATTTAACCTTTTGTTAAGATTTTGCAATTTCATGCTAGACCAAGCACTTCTCAGATCAACGAGTAGTGGTTTTACACCTTTTCACAAAATTTTCATAATGGGACAATGCTTGTTGAAGTCTAGGTATGCTAATAACTAACACTTAGAAACTTTTAAAATAATCAGTCAACTTTACAACATGGCTCATTTATGCTGACCAGAAGAGAATGCATTCATTTGCATTGATATGTTCTCTGCTAGTAAAAGGAATATGTTCAAGCCTTGAACTTTTTATGATTACCATGCTTTTGTGAAGCATATAGTTCTTTGTTATTTTCTCTGTGGCAACATCTTAGCCAATCAAAGTATAAGTTGCCAACTAATCAGCACACTGTTGTCCTGCAATAAATGTTGTGATTATTTTTAATTTGACATTCTTGCATTGGTCTTGACAAATACAAGTCAAAAAGCTTCAGCAACATGTCTCTTTTCTCAGTAATATTGTGAAATGAGTGACTATATGTTTATTCATTTGGAAAACATTGATTTGTGTGAGAGATAATGGGAACTGCAGATGCTGGAGAATCCAAGACAACAAAACGTGAGGCTGGATGAACACAGCAGGCCAAGCAGCATCTCAGGAGCACAAAAGCTGACGTTTCGGGCCTAGACCCTTCATCAGAGAGGGGGATGGGGTGAGGGTTCTGGAATAAATAGGGAGAGAGGGGGAGGCGGACCGAAGATGGAGAGAAAAGAAGATAGGTGGAGAGAGTATAGGTGGGGAGGTAGGGAGGGGATAGGTCAGTCCAGGGAAGACGGACAGGTCAAGGAGGTGGGATGAGGTTAGCAGGTAGATGGGGGTGCAGCTTGGGGTGGGAGGAAAGGATGGGTGAGAGGAAGAACAGGTTAGGGAGGCGGAGACAGGTTGGACTGGTTTTGGGATGCAGTGGGTGGAGTGGAGAAGCTTGGCTGGTTGTGTGGTGCAGTGGGGGGAGGGGACGAACTGGGCTGGTTTAGGGATGGTTTAAGGACCGCAACTTTCCCCCCACAGTGATCGAGAACGCCTTTGACCGCGTCTCCCGTATTTCCCGCAACACATCCCTCACACCCCGCCCCCCCGCCACAACCGCCCTAAGAGGATCCCCCTCGTTCTCACACACCACCCTACCAACCTCCGGATACAACGCATCATCCTCCGACACTTCCGCCATTTACAATCCGACCCCACCACCCAAGACATTTTTCCATCCCCTCCCCTGTCTGCTTTCCGGAGAGACCACTCTCTCCGTGACTCCCTTGTTCGCTCCACACTGCCCTCCAACCCCACCACACCCAGGCACCTTCCCCTGCAACCGCAGGAAATGCTACACTTGTCCCCACACCACCTCCATCACCCCTATCGCAGGCCCCAAGATGACATTCCACATTAAGCAGAGGTTCACCTGCACATCTGCCAATGTGGTATACTGCATCCATTGTACCCGGTGCGGCTTCCTCTACATTGGGGAAACCAAGCGGAGGCTTGGAGACCGCTTTGCAGAACACCTCCGCTCAGTTCGCAACAAACAACTGCACCTCCCAGTCGCAAACCATTTCCACTCCCCCTCCCATTCTCTAGATGACATGTCCATCATGGGCCTCCTGCACTGCCACAGTGATGCCACCCGAAGGTTGCAGGAACAGCAACTCATATTCCGCCTGGGAACCCTGCAGCCATATGGTATCAATGTGGACTTCACCAGTTTCAAAATCTCCCCTTCCCCTACTGCATCCCTAAACCAGCCTAGTTCGTCCCCTCCCCCCACTGCACCACACAACCAGCCCAGCTCTTCCCCCCCACCCACTGCAACCCAAAACCAGTCCAACCTGTCTCTGCCTCCCTAACCGGTTCTTCCTCTCACCCATCCCTTCCTCCCACACCAAGCCGCAACCCCAGCTACCTACTAACCTCATCCCACCTCCTTGACCTGTCCGTCTTCCCTGGACTGACCTATCCCCTCCCTACCTCCCCACCTATACTCTCTCCACCTATCTTCTTTACTCTCCATCTTCGGTCCGCCTCCCCCTCTCTCCCTATTTATTCCAGCTCCCTCTCCCCATCCCCCTCTCTGATGAAGGGCCTAGGCCCGAAACGTCAGCTTTTATGCTCCTGAGATGCTGCTTGGCCTGCTGTGTTCATCCAGCCTCACGTTTTGTTGTCATTGATTTGTGTGAACCTGTTTCAGTCAGCACTCAAACATTTTGTGCCTTTGGATCACTTTTCATAGACCTTGTCTGTTTATTATAAAATATCTATTTCATAAAATGACAATCCAATACTATATTCACCGTTTCAAGAAATTTCTGATTTCTCAAGTTTGACCTAGTTTTGTTTTGCAGCTGACTACAAATGGAATTATTGAAGTGGTAAATCTCTGTGGAGGAATTTTAAAATATCTCCGTAGAGCAAATGTTGATGTTTTTATAATGAATTTAAAAGCAATGCATGCCTCAAAAATATTGTAGCTTCATTAATCATTTTGTTTTTCCATTTCCTTTATAATTTTATGTCAGATTTGTGAAATCTGAAACATATGTTTATAATATGTCTTTATTTATTGGAATAACTAGATTTTACCATATTTATATATATGTAAACTTTCGGAATTTGTTTTCACGTCTGTATCTAATTCAAATAAATCTTACCCAAAATTATGATGCTGATTCGAACAGGAGCTTTCAATCGATTTGAATTAAACAATGGTCTCTTAATTTCTGCATAATTCCAGTCATTAAAGCATTGCTTTCTGTCAGCCTTTAATATTTTCATTGCTTGTAAATGATATAATTGTTCACATTTTTAAATTCAAATAAAAGCTAACACTCAATTCGAGATTTGTATATTGTTTTGTAGAACTATTACAGAGCATTTGCTGTCTTGTCTGGAATGCTTGCATCTAACGCAGGTGAAAGTGAAATGGTTTCAAGTTTTCAAGATGTCCTGCATATGTATTATGCTGAAGGTGAAGTTACATCCAGCATGAAGAACTATTCCAGTTCGGGTTGCAACAGACTGTAACATTGAAGACTTTTGTACATTAACCAGACTTATTGGATAGCTGTAAGTTGAATGACCAGTGATTGCAGCCCAGAAAGTGCACAAGGTGGATGAAGACTAAGAAGGCCAAAGAAATGAAATGTAGATGATTTTGAATAGCTTCTAATAATGCAAAGTTCTTTTGTACAGCTGGAATAACATGGCTGCAGTTTGTGGAATATGGAGACTGATTGTAGGTGTCTTCTTTATGCAGAGGGTGGGTGGGTGCCTGGAACACGTTGCCAGCGGAGGTGGTAGAGGTGGGCATGATAGCATCATTTAAGATGTATCTAGACAGATACATGAATGGGCAGGGAGCAGAGGGATACAGATCCTTGGAAAATAGGCGACAGGTTTAGATAGAGGATCTGGATTGGCACAGGCTTAGAGGGCTGAAGGGCCTGTTCCTGTGTTGTAATTTTCTTTGTTCTTTGTCTCCATTCTATCTGATTATGTTAGAAAAATAAGATGGCTGACAGATACATTCAAGTAACATGGATTTAATTCATGAGCTTTCAATTCAGCTCATGGTATAAAAGACTTATTTCTGTTTCATAGGAATGGAAAGACTAACAAAGAAAAAGATGATCTGCAACAGAGGTTACCTCCTGATGAGTCTTGCATTCAATAATCTATTTGTCAATATGTTCGAATCTAAACCAAACCAATTGGAAATTCAGTTATTTGTTTACATTTCCAGTTTAGAAGAAGCTGCATTAATGCAAATGGAAAACTTCAAGTTTTTGCTTCATAGTTTTTTAAGCCCATGTAAGTCTCCTTTTTTTTTAAGAGTATTCTATACATGTTTACGACAAAAGTAGTAAAAAATAATTAAAGGTGCAAGATTCTTGAAAAAGGAAATTGGCATCTTTTTTAACTCAATTGAATGAATGCTTTCAAATAAACAGTTTCCCTGTAACTTCATTTTCTATAAATTTTCAGTTTCAGTCTGAATTAGAGTGGAGTTTTTGATCTTGCAAGAGGCATTGAAATACTGTTATTGTGTTACATTTTTATATTCTTAGTTACAGCTAAAATTTCCTATTAGTTATCTGAAAATTGACAACAATTACAATTTGGGCTTCCGTTGTACCTTTAGCATGTTAAACTGCCCAAGATGCTACATGTAAGTGATTATCAAATGATACTTGACACTTGGCTACATAAGTTACACTTCAGTCAAAGAGGTAGATTTTAGCAATGTAAATCAGGATATAGGCAGAAAAGGTTTGGATGAGATCTAGAGGGTAGAATGTCAAAGTTCAGCCAGGGATGCATTGTTAAGTTTGAAAAGAGCAAAGGAAAGAAGAACTTTTCAGTAGCAAATGAGCTGAAGCAGTGGCAGAGACAAGCAAAGGTGATGGGTGAATAAGGGATCAGACATTAAACCCATTGTCACATACAATACCAAGGTTTAAAATGATTTGGGTTCAGGCTTAGATACCGGTCAAGTGAGGGATGAAGGCAGCTACTTAGAAAAGGAAATTGTAGTAGCCACCAAAGACCAAACTTCCATCTTTCCAAAATATATTGGAGGTTAAATCTCTGGAGAGGTAGACAAACAGGATGCTGGAAAAAAACACAGCAATCCAGGCAGCATCTGAAGGAGGAGAAGTCAGTGTTTTGGGTATTACCCTTCTTCAGGGCTGGATGTGGGGGTAGGGAGAGCTGCAGATAGATTGGGGGGTGGGAGGGTAGCAAAATAGTGGTGATAGATGGACACCCGGTATTAGGTACAATCTGGTTGGTCAATGGGAAGGATGAATCAAGTTGGTAGCTGGAATGGAAGGGAGGATGTGGTAGGTCGAATGGAAGGGCGGAGATGGGGCTGAGAAGGGAGCCAGGGAACGGGTGGGAAGGTCATTTGATATTAGAGAACTCAATGTTAAGCCCTTCGGGCTGTAGCGTGCCCAGGAGGAAGATAAGATGTTGTCCCTCAAAATTTGCTACAGACGGATTTGAAAGCAAGGAGGAGAATTTTAAAACTGTAGCTTTGCTTAACTGAGAGCCAATGTAGTTCATTGTATTCAGGATGATAGGTGAACAATGTAAGATTTGAGTTCAGACACAGATTACAGAGTTTTGGAAGACCTCAATTTTCCAAGGGCGAGAAACTGGCAGACCAGCCATGAGTTGTTGTGATTGTTTAGAGGTCACAAAACATGAAGGGGTGGGTGGGTTTACTAGTTAGCCTGTGTTACAGAGATGAGAATAGGGTGATGGGATGAATGTACTACCAGAAGATTGAGATAGTTGTTCCAGGCGGTTAACATCTGCTAGAGAGAGGGAGGGAAAGCAATGATGATTGCGAAAGAGAGTGTTTGTGGGGGTAATGGGTAGAGGGGACAGAAAACAATGGCTCTAGTCTTCCAAATATCCGCTGAAGAAATTTATCTTTATCCAGTACTGAATGTTGAATGGAGAATGTGGCAATTTAGAGACCCAAAACTCCAGAGTAGTCATGCTGAGGCAGAGCTATGCATCATTGTCATACATGTGGAAAGTAGCACTACCATTTTTTGATACGTCACAGAGGAGCCGCATGTGGATGAGATATAGCAGCTGGCCATGGATAGAGTAGGTGAATATGGTGTATAGAACTTTGAATAGGAGAAACTATTGCAGTAAGGACTGCAGCTATATTATCAATGAAATATTATGTGAATACAGATTTTTTTTTTTCAGATGTGAGTAGAATACTAAATGGATGGCTCTTACAATCCTAAATTAAGAGAGCTTGAATAGTCTTAATGCAGACTACAAGTGAACAGAAATGACAATGTGAAACTGCCTACAACTTGATGCTAAGTTGACATTGAGGCCTCAAATATCTGATATGTAAAATCAATTATATATTATTTATGCAAAATTGTTAATTAATTATACTAACATAAAATTGCTGCAATATAAATTACTTTTCAGAAGCAAAGGATGTGCTGCAAATGTTTTATTAATTGATACATATGGCACCAGGAGTGTGCCAATTGACTAAATATTCCAGATGATCAAGAGGGTCCACATAATCAATGTAAAACACACACTAAATAATAGCAATATAATGCATGGGTATACACATCACTGATATACTTTATTTACAGCATAAATTACTTAGTGCAATTTTGCCTTAAATAAAACTTACCAGCAGGCTGCCTTCTCAATCCTGCCCTCAAGTTACTACTTAGATATTGTGGTAGGCTGCGGTATTTGAGTAGAAATTGATTTGAAGTTGAATCAACTGTTGATATTTCATGTGGCCATTTGATTGAATAACAGGTATATTTACCTCAATGTAAATATATTTATAATTCCATAATAATTGGACAAGATCATGTAGTAAACACCGTGATATTTGAGATATGTAGTGGTTGACGGTTTATCAAGAATGCTAGTTTCTAAGGTGCTGGTTAGATCAAAGTTTTTACTGTAATAACGTTTGGGAACTGAAGAAGATTACTGTGTAATCTGTGCCTGACGGTACTATTAAAGGAGATAGGATTGTAGAGGTAAAAACTTAAGGAATGTATTCAATATTTGAACTAGAATTTTGATGCTCTAAAGTACTGAACTTAGATGGCTTGAACAGAATTTTCTTAACCTTACACTTCTTATTTTGCCAAATTAATTAATGATTGTAGTGAATGCCAAAGCAGAAAGTCATTCCATATTTCAGCATTAATATCTCTCAACTATATCAGCACAGTTTTGTTTAAAATATGGAATGTCGATGCTTTTAATTTAGCGAATATTTGAATTTCTTATACTTGAAAACTGGTAGGACTTTACTTGCTATAGATCACAACTAAGGGAAGACATTGGGTTATTGGGTTATATTATTAGACTCATAATCCAGAACTTCACGCTAATGTTCTGGAATGTAGATTTGCCTCTCACCGTGGTGAATGGCAATGTTTGAATTCAGTAAAACTCTGGAATTTAAAAAGAGAGCCTCATGTCAACCGTATAACCATTACCAATTGTCCCTTTTTAGGGAAGGAAATCTGTCTCTCTTATCAGATGTCCAAAGCCATAGCATTGTATCAGTGATAATGGGAACTGCAGATGCTGGAGATAATAAAATGTGAGGCTGGATGAACACAGCAGGCCCAGCAGCATCTCAGGAGCACAAAAGCTGACGTTTCGGGCCTAGACCCTTCATGTGGTTGGCTTTTGATGTCTAGTTATCTTCTCGGCTCAGTGAATCTCCAAAGTCTATGGGGCAATGATTTTACAAGTGGAAACCAATGTGTTGCATGCCAGTCAGCATACACAAAAACTAAGCGCAGCTATGCATTTTAGAGGGATTATTGCTTTTAAGTGACTTCTCAAATGGACCGTTGACCCATTCAGACCAATTAGAGATGGACAATATAAGATGTCCCTACCAATGATGCCCGTGAAGGAATTTTAAAATCTGATTGTTGTGTCTTTTGTTGCAGAGCTGCATACTAACATTTGTGTTAATTTTCATTACACCAGTAAAGTCTAAAACTCAGTAGAATTAAATTTTGAAATGAATTTACAAGGTACAGAAGTAGAATGAGGAATATTCCCTACATTGCATGTGTAATGGATTGAACTATTTTGTGCTCAGAGATCAGTTATTGCATTTCTGCCTCTTGCTATAACTGTACGGATACAATTTAAGGCTTTCTGAGAAACAAAGTAATTGTAAATAAAAACCAAAAGAACTGTGGATGCTGTAAATCGGGAACAAAAACCAAGTTGCTGGAAAAGCTCAGCAGGTCTGGCAGCATCTGTGAAGGAGCAAACGGAGTTAATGTTCTGGGTCCAGTGACCTATCTTCTGAACTTCCTCAGAGCAAAGTAGTTGTGTGTGGATGATATGATAACAGCCTCAGCAGGAACATTTTGACAGAAGGTATAGGTCGAATGGAATTGTTCTAAAGTGTGTCCAGGGATAGAGGGACCTGGGATTTCATGTGAATAATCTTTGAAGGTGACAAAATAAATTGAGGATTTAAGTAGCCAAGCTTGTGAGATCTTGGACTTGGGCTTGATAAATAGAACTTAAGAGCACAAAAACAGGGAAGACATGTCAAGGAACTTTACTAGGATGGTTCCATGAATGAGGGCTCAAAGATAACAACGTTTGGAGCTGGATGAACACAGCAGGCCAAGCAGCATCTTAGGAGCACAAAAGCTGATGTTTCGGGCCTAGACCCTTCATCAGTAGGCCCGAAACGTTAGCTTTTGTGCTCCTAGGATGCTGCTTGGCCTGCTGTGTTCATCCAGTCCCACAATTTGTTATCTTGGATTCTCCAGCATCTGCAGCTCCCATTATCTCTCTCCATGAATGAGGGAATTTAGCTGCAAGGTTGAGTTAGAGAAGTTGGCGTTTTTACTCCAAGGAGAGAGGTGTTAAATGTGTACAAAACTGTGGCAAGCTTAGATAAGGTAGACTAAGTAAAGTTGTACCCAGTAGCTGAGCATCTCATGTCGGTGGTGGAAGTGGAAATGATCAGTGATTTTACAAATAAAATTAGTTAGATAGTTGAGGGAAATAAAATTACAAGGTTACAGTGATAGAGAGGGCAAATGGGACTGACTAGATTGCTCTAAAGAGAGTCTGCTTGAACCTGAGGCTGAATGACCTCCTTCTGTGCTATAGTGCCTCTGAAACGGATTCCTTTCCCCTTCCTGTCATTACCATCACTACCTAACTATTAAATATTAAGATCCTAGAAGGGATTTGAATTTTGGAGTATGAGTTACTGCTCCACAACAGATTCCAAGATCAGACGTTAAAATTTTCAAGATTGTGTTCCACTTGAAATTATATTCGAATGCTAAACTGAAGAAATTTCACTCCTTACTCTGTAAACTGTCTTTGATTGAGATAAGTTAATTGTCTTCCATAAAATTTGGTTTGAATGTCAAACTTGACCAACTTGCAATACCTAAAGAATTGATAGTGCTTATTCCAACAATATGGTCTGTTTAAATTGGGTTTCAACAATCTGCTTCAGTAGAAAAAATGCAAGTGACAAAAATTTTAATAAACTGCAAGATTAATTCTCAGCCTTTGTGCTCCATGATTTCTTTCCATGATATTTTCATTGCCTGGGGCTATTCAGTATTAATATTGATAACTCATTCATGATTCTTGGGGGCTTGCATCATGGTAGAGGAAAACTTTGGCTTGCCGAGCCATATGATCCTTAAATTTGTCCTTAACTAATACTGATATTAGTAATCAGTTGACTCTATTGCAAAAGCAAAACGCAGTCAATGCTGGAAATTTAATGAAAGAACAAAACATGATGGGATTCCGTGGAGAGAGAAACAATGTTAGCGTTTTGGTTTGATGATTCTGTATGGGGGATGGGGGTATTGAGCAGGAAGAACAAAGCAAGATGTCTTTCATAGGATGGAGGCCAGGGATGATTGAGCAACAAAAAAAATCGAGATGGCAAGACTATTGCAATACCCAAAGAGTGTGGGAATCTTTGCACTTGATTCTGATCTGATGTGAACTGCTGTGTCAAAAATTAATGTCATTTAGTGTACCATTTAGAGTATTATAGTTATTTGTTATAGGAAAAAAGCACCTTATAAGCAAGTACAGTCAGTAAGTGCCAACTTAAAGTATTTCCCACACCCTTGAATAATTTGATAAAATCAAAGCTTGGCGCAGTTGCTGCAAAGGCACAATTGGCAAGACCACTGTTTAAAATATACTGAGGAGGTGAAATTTGTGTGAAACTCCCATGGTTGTATGTTTGACATGTAATGAATATTGTAAATATTAATTGTACCATGTAACATAATACTGAAAGAAACAGATTAATTTTGCACCTTACATGATGTCAACATTTTAATAGTCATGTAATGTACAAAATAAACGCTATGATTAGGAATTTCTTCCCAATATATATTTGAATATCAAAGAATGAGAGGTAAATTTCATTCAAACATATATTCTGTAAAGCCCCTTACACATTTTATATGTGAGATGGATGTTTTCCCTGGCTACGGGAATTAGAAAGAACTAGAGGTCAGTGTAGGTGTGAAGGGTCAGTCATTTAGGCCCCTGATAAGGAAATGTATCCTTACTCAAAGGATTGTGATTCTTTGTAATTCTCTATCCCACACAGCGCTGGTTGCTTAGTTTTTTGATACATTCAGGTCAGAGGTTGATGGATTTTTGAATACGAAAGGTACCAAGGGATATGCAGCTAGTGTGCAAAGGTGCAGCTGAGGTCAAAGATCACTGGCTTGTGAATCTTTGGAATTCTCTGCCCCAGAGGACTAAGCCCGTGCAGTAATTAGAAAAATAATTAAGACTGAGATTGACGGATTTGTACTCTTTGGAATCGAGGGATATCGGGAGCAGGTGGAAAAGTGAGTTTGTAAAGTAAAAGGAATGATATCTCACGATCTGAGCTGATTTTCTAGCTGGACAAATCAGATTCCAGACTGAACGTGGTTTGATAAATCAGACTTTTCTTTAATATTTGAACAAGATTGACTTTCAGTGAAACAGGAGCAAGCAATGCTGCAGATTTATTTTAACAACTAAACAGAAGTCTGTAATGCAAAAGGAAGAGAAGATAAAATTGAATAAATGTTATTTTTACATAAAGCAGTTTGAAAGATTTCTAAAAACAGTGAAAATATAGTCTGATCTATCCTAATACTATCATATTACAGTACTCAAACACCCGAGAGAGCTCATTTTTCCATCACATCTATCGGTTTAACTTAACTGCTTCTTTTAGTTCCTAGCCTTGAGTGTTTGGTAACCTCTTCCTTGATTAGTCAAATAATTTGGTTTAGACTTCCTTAACTTCAAATAACCCCTTCACGGTTCTAACCAAACACTTCTGGTATGGAGCTTTCAACTAAAATCCTTACACTGAGGTAGCATATTTCCTGAAATGAAACCAAGAACTGCTGATGAAGGGTCACAGGACCCAAAACATTGATTCTGCTTTTCCCTCCAAAGCTGCTACCAGACTTGCTGACTTTGTCTAGGTTAGGAGAATCTGTTTTGTGCATCTAACTTTAATCAGGACTCCTACAAACTAAACACAAAAGTTTTCCCAGCTATGGGGTTTTCTATTAGAAAATTACACTTGATCCTTTTAAACTGAAAGCAATCTAATGCTCCTTGATGGAGCTAGAGGAACACAGCAGGCCAGGCAGCATCAGAGGAGGAAGAAAGTTGACATTTCTGGGTGGGACCCTTCTTCAGTCACACTGGTTTATTTTTAAAAAAGGCAGCAGAAATACTGACAAGTTAATCATGAAAGCTCCTAATGGAAAAACAAAGCCACATATGCCAGTAGTTCAAAATCCAAACTCAAAACGTATAAATTGCACACCTTACATCACAACCTTCTAAGAGAAATTGGTTCTTCAAGCAAAAGAGACTTGAGGAAAAATTGGAGTAAAAGTGTTAAATGTTTGTGGTTAAATGTAAATTTTAAAAGGGGAAACCATAAAAGAAATGTAAACAAAATATTGTAGAAACTGTGGTGTGTCAGCATCTGCAGATAGGGAAACAAAGTTTAATACTTCAACTTCAACATGACTCTTCTTCGGAATTCCAAACTTTGCATTGGACTCCACAAATGTTGCCAAATCTGTTCAGTTTTCTAGTACTTTCTGTTTTTGTTTCAGTTCACCAGCATCCACAGTGTTTTGCTTTAATGTGAGTACAAAAGAACTTGGGTAGAGTAAAGTGTTTACTGAAGAAGGGTCTATGCCCGAAACATCAGCTTTCCTGCTCCTCTGATGCTGCTTGGCCTGCTGAGTTCATCCAGTTCTACACCTTGTTATCTCAGGTGGGGTAAAGTTCATTTTTTGTTTAAACCATGGAATCTGTGGCTTTATTTGCTTTATAAGTACATTCGATTAGATTAGATTCCCAACAGTGTGGAAACAGACCATTCGGCCCAACAAGTCCACACTGCCTCTTGGAGCATCCCACCCACACCCATCCCCCGATAACCCACACACCCCTGAACACTACGGGCAATTTAGTATGGCCGATCCACCTAGCCTGCATATTTTCGGACTGTGGGAGGAAACCAGAGCACCTGGAGGAAACCCACACAGACACGGGGAGAATGTCTGTGCGGAGTTTGCACAATCACCCGAGGCTGGAATTGAACCCAGGTGCCTGGCGCTGTGAGGCTGCCATGCTAACCACTGAACCACCGTGCCGCCGGACCTCAAACATTGTTTACTTTAAACAAAAATGTTATTGATCCCTAACCAGATCGTACCATAATTTGGCAGCCCTGTCTGAGAACACAACGATCTTCACTTAAAAGCATACATTTAGTTTCTATCTGCAATTTGCATTGACAAATCGTTTGTGTTTGTTTTTATTTGAGAAAACCCTCTAGAAGGTAGTCTCTTAGCAGCAGAGCAGGGAATTGATAACTATCTCCAGACCATGCTGTGTTTCTCAGGGTAGGTCAAGCTGGGAGTCTTTAGTTGACTAGGCTTTGGTGACTATAACTGTTTAATGAAATTGACCTTCAGTAATATTCCTTTCATGAGCCCTGGGTTAATAAACCTAAAGCAGTCAGTGTAGAGATGGGATGTTGAATGTATTTTATGTGTCAACTGTAAACACAGTTGTGCAGTTGCCAGAGGTTGCTCATTATTCACTTTGAAAAATTACAATTGTACTCTTTATATAGAAATCCCACTTGTTAATCTTTTTATGCACCTTTCCCTTTAGCAGTGAATGGATTTATGTGGGAGAAAAATAGCATTGTAGAAGTAGTTTTAGAAAAAGGAAAGAAATCTATAAAATATTTTAAATTTTTTAACCAATACCTATCCATAGTGTTTAACATTTTCGATCAAATTTTCCATTAAATCATAGTACAAGGGAGAAACTTGTGTTTTTGTATTCTTATAAAATTATGTTTGCAAAAGACAAGTTTAACCCACCATCTTTTTTTTTTAAGGAAGAGCATTTGATCATTTTAAAATAATTAAATCCAAGGCAATGCAATGGAGCATATTTGAAACATGGAAAAATATATTTCATAAGGATGAATAATCTTGAGAAAAATGTCACTGATTTTATGACTGAGTAATTGAAACTAATTGTGAGATTACAGCAAAAGCTGAAATATACAGCATTTGTAGGGGTGGGTAAACTTTAGTCCATTATGTCGCTTCTTGCATGTACTTTATGGTCGACAGCAGATTTTCATAGACTTTGAAATTGTCAGCTTGTATAAGTCTCATAAGTGAACAACGATTTTACCGATTCACAATAAAAACCTTATACTATCTGATACTGGTTATGCATTTCCCATCTGCTGACCCTGTCAGATAAAACATTGTATTGATTTTTGTTCAGTTTTTCATTAAAAGGCAGCACTTTGTTTTGTTGCTCGCAGGGTGTGAGTGCCTTTGGCTGGGTCAGCATTTATTGCCTGTCTCTGACTGCCCAGAGGGCAGTTAAGAATCTGCCACATTGCCATGGGCCTGGAGTCACATATAGGCAGATTTCTTTTGTTAAAAGATATCTGTGAAACAGATGGATTTTTGAAGCAGTTGACAGTGATTTTACAGTTGTCATTAGGCCAGCTCTCTCTTCCAGATTTTATCGAGTTCAAATTTCACCTTCCACTATGTGGGATTTGAACCCCTGACTGCAGAACATTGCCCTGAGATTCTAGATGTTTTGTCCATTTCCATTGCCAATATACCATTGCCAGTTATATTAAGGTTCAGATTCCGAATAAGTTATTTAACATTATCCAAAACTGAGTTTATGCCTTGAATAGTATTAGATGTTTTTAACTACCTGCCTTTGTCTTCTCAGAAACAATTAAAGTCCATTGTCAAAATTGACCATCACTATATGCATACAATATAGACGAGCAGATACTGGGCTGATTCCATAGGTAATGCAAATTATGTAACCAACCAAAGTTGAGAGAATTCTTATTAGGAAATATTCTACACATTGCCTGTGCACATACCTGATGAAAACTCATACTGTTAAGGCATCAGAGCAGTATACAAACTTTAAAACAACCTATCTGTTGTTACAGCACTGTTGTTACTGTCACAGCACTATCTTCACCACATACATGCATGTGGATTGTGCATTGTACTTTTTTGCCCATTTCAGAATACATTGAATTGCAGTGGAAGCAAATCATTTTCAATCACAAGGGGGCTGACAAAGAAGTAACATTCAGGGAGGTATCATTGCAGTGTGACAAGGTTACATATTCTCAATTGTGAATAAAAACATAAGCATTTATGGCAGATATTTGTCATAAAAACAATACTATGGATGCTGGAAATCTGAAAATGCTGAATTCGCTCAGCAGGTTGTGTAGAGGGAGATAAAGGGCAAATGAATTTTCCAAGTCAGATCAGTGGGTAGGAAGCAATGAAAAGTTGATTGACTCCTGTCAAGCTGGTTCCATGACATGTTCCCAGATCCATGTGCTTTTCCTAGAGGTTGCATCCCAATGGTGATGGCCACCCCATGTGATAGCTGTGGGTAGCCAATTAGAACACCTTTCTAAGTAATTAGCTCCTGTTGTGGAAATGGATTGCAGTGTTTTGAATGATATATGATGTGCATGTTGATCCTCAATGTTCTAACAGCCTGCAAGTGGATTAATAGTAACTTCACAATGGCAGCCCAGAACCACGGACCATGTCAAGTTTTGTGTTAAGTCGCCAGCATTAGATCAGTGCGCTTGGGCATTGCAATCATTCCATGAAGACTGATGCTCCAAATAATGTAGATTTTGCTGCGTCAGAAATAGCTGCTTCTGTCCAAATGAAAGAGCCTCAAGAGTGGCACTAATGCCTTTGCTTCTGGTCCCCTCAGCACTACTCACGATGTGAAAGTGGGCATCAGTGAACGGATTTGAAACATTAACTCTGATTTTTTTTTATCTTCACAGATGCTGCCTGACCTGCTGAGCTTTTCCAGCAACTTCTGTTTTTGTTCCTGATTTACAGCATCAGCAGTTCTTTCGGTTTTTACTCAGTGAATGGATATCTTATACTTTGAGCCTGGCCACCGTTTGTTATATAGAGGTAGCTCTTCAGTCTTAGCATTTCAAAGAAGTCAAATTTATTTGAAATCACAAGCTTTCGGAACGTAGCCTCTTTTTCAGGTGCAGTGAGAGGAGAGCACACAGACACGGAGCTTATAGGCAGAGAGATCAAAGGATCATTCAACTGGTGTGAGTGGAGTGAACAAGCCAAAAACATCTGCTAACTACCTCCTGTTGAATCTTTAATCGTTCATAAATTTCTACATTCTAGAAATTGAGGAAGCAGGATATGGAGAACTCCGTTAGAAAGGGGACGTACGTTTTGACGGATTTAGATGTAAGTATCTGGATCGGTTTCAAGTGACTGCCCTGAAATAATTAGAGGTTTTATTAGCGTCTGCCTAACTTTCTAAACTTTGTGCAGGCAGAACAATAGGAAAATACAAATGGTGACATCTCAGGTCAGACACTGAACAGTAGGCCTGAAGCCTTGTTCAGAATCTGTCTCAGTTTTAACCTGGAATCAGGCTGGTTTTATTTCGAAAGCAGGAATTTTTAATATGCAACACTGACAGACCGTGATGACAAGTTGTGTTTCTTGAACAAAATAGGAGGAATCTGCAAATAAACAAACATCTTGGATCAAATGATTCATCCCATAGATTTATGTGTGTGAGTGTGTGTGTGTGTCTCAGCAAGAGAGAGAGTAATAAATAATCGAAAACTGTGCAAACTAATTAAGGTAGACGGATCACAATAATTTATCAAGGTGATGCTGTCAAAACAGAAAAGTAAGGAAGATTTTACAGATGCAGAACAGATAAGAATGAATGGACACCGCAGAACAATTGCTAGACAGGAATGTTCCCTCCCAGTGGGGGAACACTTCAGCGGTCAAAACCATTCAGCCTCCGATATTCAGGTAAACGCCCTCCAAGGCGGACTTCAGGATACACTAAACACAGAGTCGCCGAGCAGAGACTGATAGCCACGTTCCGTACCCATGAGGACGGCTGCATTCGGGATCTTGGGTTCAGGCTGCACTGTCGGTGATCCCACTACGCTGTTTTGTATCTGTAAATTTTTCCTTCCTGCCCTGTTTTGACAGCATCACCTTGATAAATTGTTATGATCTCACTACCTCAATTAGTTTGTACTGTTTTGGATTACTTATTACCCTTTCACACTCGCACTCTCACATACATATACCCTCTCAAGCACGTGTGCACACACGTCCTCTCTCTCGCTCTCTGTCTCTCTCACTCGCGCGTGCACACTCACACTGACACTCATCCAAGATGTTTGTTTATTTGCAGATACATTCTATTTAGTTCAAGAAACATACAACTCTAAATCACATTCGGTCTGAGTGGCATTTTATAAATTCCTGCTTTCGGAATAAAACCAGCCTGATTTCAGGTTAAAACTCTGAGACAGATTCTGAACAAGGAGTCGTACCTACAATTCAGTGTTTGACTGAGTTGTCACCATTTGTATATTACTATCGTTCTGCCTGTATGAAGTTTGGAAAGTTAGGCAGACGCTAATAAAACCCCTAATTATCTCAGGGCAGTGACTTGAAACCAATCTGATATTTGCAACTTAATCAATCGAAACTTGTGTCTCCTTTCTAACAGAGTTCTCCATATCCTGCTTCTGCATGTTCTAAAATGCAGAAATGTATGAATGATTAAAAATTCAACAGGAGGTAGTCAGCAGCCATTTCACGCTTGTTCACTCTACTCATACCAGTTGTATGATCCTTTGATCTCTCTGCCTCTAAACTCTGTGTGTTTGTGCTCACCTCTCACTGCACCTGTAAAAGGGGCTGCACACTGAGAGAATGTGATTTCAAATCAACCTATTGGACTATAACCTGGTGTTGTGTGATTTTTGACTTTGTCCACCCCAGTCCAACACCGATAGCTCCACATCATTGCAAGAAAGATCAAGCCCAACATCTCAGCCTGGCCACATCCATGTTCCTGGCCCAAAATGAGGCCACTATCAGAACTGAAACCACCTAATTTGAAATGTAATAGTTTTACATGCAACCAAAGAACAGGTGCAGGTTATTCTACCCCTCAAGCCTCTTCCACTATTCAGTAACGTGATGGCAGATCTGATTGTAACCTCAAATCTACATTCCTACCTACCCTGAGAACCTTTCACTGCAGTGTTTAACAGTAATCTACCTCTGACTTGAAAATATTTGAGTGCTCTGCTTTTGAAGAGTAGAGTTTAAAATATCCACTGCACTTAGTAAAAGATTTGCATAATTTCAGTTTTAAATGGGTCATCCCTGATTTTTTAATCAGCGATTCTAGTTCTGGATCCTGACATAAAAGGAATATCCTTTCCAAATCTTCTCCCTCAAGGCTGCTCAGAGCCTTTTATGTTTCAATCAGGCTGCATGTTACTTTTCAAATCCCAGTAGATGAAAGACGAACCTGTCTTGCATCACATATCTTTTGAAACAAGAACACAGGCAGAAGAAATAATTTCTGCAGGCTGGAAAGCAACAGCAACTAAATGACGAAATAAATAATAAAACTTTTTTGAAGATGGGACCATCAACATTGACAAAAACAAATTTGCACTTATACAGTGTAAAATTTTGCTTTGAACAGAGCAGTTGCTTTAAAGAATTGATACCCCTTCATATTTCAGGTCATATGTCCCGCCAGTAACCTGGAGGAATGACTGGACCTGGTGAAATAGGTGGTAGTACAAACTGGAGGAAGGGAATATCAACAAGATCACATTGCCAACTCATCAGACTATTGTTTATTAACAATTACTAACCTATTACAATGTTGTCAGTGTTTGATTGACAATGTAGAATGAATGACAATGTGCTTTGTGAATAAGTACAGCCAGTTGTCACTTCTGAGTAGGCCATTTTCCTGGAGAACACTGTGGTGTTAGTGGATCTCCCTGACCCATCTTCTGTACCAATGTGTGATGGATGAGAAGCTAAGAGTTGGGCACATGCACGTAGTGGTTATTAAGTTGAGTATGTCTGCTTGATCCGTTCACTGCGCTTGAAATATGTTAGATGATCCTTGAGTGTAGGGTGTAAGCTGTGGCCTGTTGTCTCGAAAGTAGGTGGGTATGCAATATTCAGTAAATTCCTCATTTAATGTAAGATGGTGTCTTGTCTTTTGGAAAGTTGATGAAAGGTGTGTCATATATATTATTATTATTACTTTGGAATCTGGATTGCTTTTAAAAAAGAAACAGGTGAATTTTGATTTTCGGAGATAATGGGAACTGCAGATGCTGGAGAATCCGCGATAACAAAGTGTGGAGCTGGATGAACACAGCAGGCCAAGTGGCGTCTTAGGAGCACAAAAGCTGACATTTCGGGCCTAGATCCTTCTTCAGACCTTTTTCTGATGAAGGGTCTAGGCCCGAAACGTCAGCTTTTGTGCTCCTAAGATGCTGCTTGGCCTGCTGTGTTGAGCCAGCTCCACACTTTGTTATCTTGAATTTTGATTTTTACTCTTTTTAAAGAAATGGTCAGCAAGCCATTATGGAACAGTGAGGTAAATCCAATATTTTTCATAAATCATGTGACTGATGACCCCTGTGGTTTCAACGAGAAGATGTTGACACCTTTGTATTCATGACAGACAAAGTAAGTATATTTAAAGCCGTTTAACTTTGCCTTCAGTTTAGTTCTGAAGAGTTGAGGAATGAGTTCAGAAGCAAGTTTTTCAGTTCACTACTAAAAACAGCAGAGTTCAGAAGTAGATTTCAGTTTCTTTGGGTGACTGCCAGGGGAGGGTAGGCAGGTAGTGCATGGGAGCCCTGTAGCAATCCTCTGAATTGAGTAGACCATTTTGGATACTGTTCTGGAAGATGCCCTCTCAGGGGAAAGTAACAACAGCAGCATGATTGCTGTTGTTTTACAACAGGGAGGTTCAAACTGCAGGTGAGTGAAAAGGGACTCTAGACTCAGGGCACACATAGGTGTTTCTTTGATACTCCATGATGGTATGTTGCCTCTCTGGTGCCAGGGTCAGGGATGACTCTAAGCAGGCACAGGACATTTTGAATGTGAAAGCAACCAGAGGACATTGTCCATATTGGCACTAACAACATAGGCAGGAAAAGGGAAGAGATCCTGCAAAGGGAATTCAGACTTAGATAGCAAGTTGAAAAGCACTACCTCCATGGTTGTAATCTCAGAACTACTTCCTGGTCCACATGGTAGTGAGGCCAGAAGTAGGAAGAAAATACAGTTGAACACATGGCTAAAGAACTAGTGAAGGACTGAGGATTTCATATAGCTGGATCATTGGGATCTCTTCCAGGGCAGGGGGGACCTGCACAAGAAGGATGGGTTGCGTCTCAGCTGGAGGGGTACCAATATTCTTGCAGGACAGTTTGTTAGTGCCTCTAGGTTTTGCTAGTTTCTAAGTTTGTTGAAGAGAAGTGATGAGGAGAAGGTAGAAGTTAATTCAAGTAAGTCTAATAGGAAGAACAGACAGGGCCAAGTTAATGAACATGGTGAGATTGGCAGCCTGAAGTATATTTATTTTCATGCAGACAGTATAACAGGTGAGACAGACAAGCTTAGAGTTGGGATTAGAAATGGAACTATGATGTTGTAGCCATTACAGAAACTCGGTTGAGGAAACAGCAGGACTGGCAGTTCAACTTTCCAGGGTTTAGACATTTCAGTCCTGTTGGAGAGGGATGTAAAAGGGATGGGGAGTTGCATTACTGATTAACAGGAATATCAAGGCTCCACTAAGAACACCTTAGAAGGCTCATCCAGCAAGGCCTTATGGGTAGAACCTGGGAATGGGAAGGATGTAATCACTTTGGTGTTTATAATGTAGTCTTCCCAATCGTCAATGGGAGATAGAGGAACAGATATGCAGGCAGATCATAGAAAGATGTAAAAGCACCATCTCTCTATTTATCGTAGTGGGTAAGTTTAACTTGCCCAATATTAGATTAGATTAGATTCCCTACAGTGTGGAAACAGGCCCTTCGGCCCAAAAAGTCCACAACGCCCCTTGGAGCATCCCACCCAGACCCTACCCCATCCCCCTATAACCCACACACCCGTGAACACTACAGGCAATTTAGCATGACTGATCCACCTAGCCTGCACATCTTTGGACTGTGGGAGGAAACCTGAGCACCTGGAGGAAACCCACGCAGACACGGGGAGAATGTGCAAACTCCACACAGGCAGTTACCCGAGGCTGGAATCGAACCCGGGTCCCTGGCGCTGTGAGACTGCAGTGCTAACCACTGAGCCACCGTGCTGCCCTACAATATTAGGTGGGACTGTCTTAGTGCCAAAGGCTTTGATGGGACAGAATTTGATGGGTACATCCGAAAGGATTTCTTGAAACAATATATAGATAGTCCAACGAGGGAAGGGATCGGACTAGATCTTGTACTGGGCAATGAGCCCTATCTGGGTGATTAAAGTTTTGGTGAGGGAGTGAGCATTTTGGGAATGGTCATCATAATTCCGTTAAGTTTTAAGATACTTATGGATAAGGATAAGGTTGGTCCTCAGGTGAAAATGCTGAATGTGGGGAAGGCTAAATACAACAGCGTTAAGCAGGAATGAAGCAGACGGGGGTGGTTGTTTGAGGGTAAATCCATATTTGATATGTAAGAGTTTTTTTAAAAGGCCAGTTGATCAGAGTTCAGGACCAGCATTCCCCTGTGAGAAAGAAAGATAAGAATTGGAAGATTTAGGAACTCTGATGAGAGATTTTGGAAGTTTGGTCAAAAAGAGAAAGGAAGCATGTATACGTTTCGAAAACTGAAAATGGGAAAGGACTTTGATGAATAAGAAGGAAGCTAGAGAGGACTTAAACAAGGAATTAGGAAGGCTAAAATGGACCTTGCAATGCCTTTGGCAAGTGTTATTAAGGAGAATCCCAAGGCATTTTAGACATACATTAGGTAGCTAGAGTAAAGGATATGTCCACTCAAGGGCAAAGGATGGAATTTATGCATTGAGCCAGGGAAAGTGAATAAGTTCCTTAATGAAAACCTCACATTGATTTTCACCAAGGAGAAGGATGTGGATGATTGTAAGATTCAGGAGAAATATGTCGATATTGTAGGACATACGAAGGATCTCATTTTGGATGTCTTGAAAAACATTGAGGTAGATACGTTCCCAGATCCTGAGGGGATCTATCCTGCAGAAGGCTGTGAAGGCTCATTGAGTACATTTAAGACAGAGATAGATAGGTTCTTGATTATCAAGGGGATCAATGGTTATGGGGAGAAAGTGGGAGAATGGAGCTGAGAGACTTATCACCCATGATTGAATGGCAGAGCAGACTCGATGGGCTGAATGGCCTAATTTCTGCTCCTATGTCTTCAGGTCTTATGGTCTTTCTCCCAGGAAGGAGGCATGGAAAGAGATTGCTGGAGCCTTGACAGAGATCTTGATATCTTCTGTAGCCATAAGTGAGGTCCTAGAAGACTGGAAAATAGCCAGTGTTGTTCTTTTGTTAAAGAATAGCAACAGGGAAGACCCAGGAAATTATCCATTGAGCCTTCCATCAGTGGTAGGGAATTTATTGGAGAATATTTATTTGCACTGGCAAAATAATGGATTTATTAGGGATAACCCACATGACTTTGCCTGTGGGAGGTCGTGTTCTTCAAATTTCATTGAAGTTTTTTGAAGAAGTGACCAAGATGATTGATGAGGGTAGGGCAGTACATGTTTTCTACATGGACTTAACTAAAGCATTTGGCATCATCCCTCATGGTATACCAGTATAGAAGTTTAAGTCACATAGGATCCATAGTGAGTTGGTAATTTGGATACAAAATTGGCTTGGTCGTAGAAGGCAGAGGTTAGTTGGAGCATTGGAAGCCAAGGGATGATGTGGTGTAAAATTGAGAAGCATGAAGAGAGTGGATAGCCTAAGTCTCTTTGGGTCACATGTCTCAGGAAGGATATACTGGCCCTGGAGCGGGTTCAGAGGAGGTTCATGAGAATGGTCCCACAAATGAAATGCTTCACATATGAGGAACGTTTGAGGTCCCTGAGTCTATACTTGATGGAGTTTAGAAGGATGAGGGGGATCTAATTGAAACTTACAGAATACTGAATGGCCTGGACAGAGACGATATTGGGGAGATGTTTCCATTGGTAGGAGAGACTAGGACCCGAGCCTACAGCCTTAGAGTAAAGGGACGACCTGTTAGAGCAGAGATAAGGAGAACTTCTTCAACCAGAGAGTGATGAATCTACGAAATTCACTGCTGCAGAAGGCTGTGGAAGCCAGGTCATTGAGTACATTTAAGACAGAGATAGATAGGTTCTTGATTATCAAGGGGAGCAATGGTTATGGGGAGAAAGTGGGAGAATGGAGTTGAGAGACTTAGCAGCCATGATTGAATTGCAGAGCAGACTCGATGGGCTGAATGGCCTGATTTCTGCTCCTATGTCTTCAGGTCTTATGGTCTTTCTCCCAGGGTGAAAATGTCAAATACTACAGCAGGGTCAGGGGTGGGGGGGGGGGGATGTTGGCAGCAGGTGTGTGTTGTGCAGGTAAAGGTTTTACACAGAATGTTGTGGGTTCCTAGAACATGCTGCCATAGCAGATCGTAGAAGCATATACGATGGAATAGAGGGATACAGACATGAGGGCAGATGCGATTTAGTTTAGATGACATCATAGTGCAGACATGGTGGGTTGAAGGGCCTGCTCCCGTGCTGTACTGTTTATGTTCTGTGTTCACTTTGAGCAAGAGTCCATGGCCATTCAGGTAACTTGGTCACCCCAGCGGATGTATGTATGTTTGCAGCTTCCAGGCCATGACAGCTTAGACAGAAATCTGTAAAGTTACTGGAATGACAAAAGTTTAGCCTCTGAGTTCATGTCAACAGAGTTAAAAAAAGAATGATTAGATTGTTACCATTGTCTACAGAGAAAGAATGTGGAAGGAGATAGTTAAGTAGAAACCTGAAGAGTTGAGATATGGGTGTGATTTCTCTGGATTTGTGTCTCTGTAATGGATGCTGTTTGGAAATTGGTTGAAATTTTGATTTCCTTTAAGATCGTTCTAAATTTTAGTCTGGTTTGTTTGTTTGTTTACTGTCTTTTGTTTTGTGATAAACTGATGCTGGGTTGTTAAAGAACATTTATTGAGCAGTGTTTCCAATTCCTAGATGCTTGATATTGTTTTATAGTCAATTGAGCTCTTCTTTCACTGATGTAATAAGGGAAGGGTAATAATCAATGTGTGCTTAGAAAACTCCCACAGACAGCGACAAAATACATATAATCCTTTGAGGAATAAACGTTGACCAGGACACTGCAAAAAATCTTCTACTTTTCTTTGAATAATTCTAGGGACATTTTGTGTCCATTTGACATTGCAGATAAGGCCTCATCCATTAAAGCAAAACACGATATCTCTTGAGATAACAAGGCTTAGAGCTGGATGAACACAGCAGGGCAAGCAGCATCAGAGGAGCAGGAAAGCTGACGTTTTGGGCCTAGATTCAAAAAATGAATAAATGTTAGTCTTTCATTTTTCCTTCAGTAATAGCATCAGCGGACTGGTATTAAATATTAATATGTTTCACTGCAATGCCATTTCTCTATAAACATGAGTGATATGTCACCATAATTGCAGTGTTCTTTTAGAGTTGACTGCTGCTTACAGGCTTAACAATTTCTACTATATATTCATTGAAAATTAGAATAGCCATCCTTCCCATTAAAACACACACAACAAGATAAACGAACGGAGATGGTGCTGGAAAGCTCAGGTTTGGCAGTATCTGTGGGAGAAGGCATAATTAACATTTTGGGTTCAGTGACCCTTCTTCAGAACATGACATGGTATTTAGAATTTATGACCTTTTAAGAAAGCCCTATGCATGAGCCACACCTTACTGCATTATTTTACTGAAAGTATTGCTACAAATGTTAGATGTCATTGGGGTAGTTGCAATATTGCTGACTTTGTGTAATTATTTTTGTCTTTCCTTCTCCTCTCATTCTCTTGAAGTTGGTGACCCATCTATTTCTACAAACATCTTTACTGCACTTTCTGCGTATGGCTGGACACGCAACATTAGTCTGTCGAATATATACTTTACATCGAAGTGTTAAGCACACTAAGTAGGACTCCTAAATCCACCAAGTCCTTATTATCCGAGGAGAATGGGGCACGGAGCTGTTAGGCATAACACAAAAATACAGACAGTACTACAATAAAAATCCTTTCTCTACTGCAAATGACCAAGCAATCGGTTGGGGCTTGTCAATTAGCTGAATCAAAATCCGGTATGGGGCCGACCTGGTGCGCACACATCTGCGGGTGGCAAATCCGTGTATAATGAGGAGTAAATGTAATTGGTGTTTACCCTCTATCCCAGAGGCCTATTGTAATACTTACTGGCTTTACCTTGACAAGCTTGGTTCCGTCCCATCTCTGCAATTAAGTTTGATACAATATGGAACGTTTGACCTATTTAACAAATAACTTAATTTCGTGAATCATACAATTGCTTTTATTTTGTACGATTGTGTTAGTAAAAACCAGCTAAGAAATCTACTATTTATGCTGTGTTGCAAAATTCAAATTTATCTGCGCTTGCTAAATTTTGTTTATTTTTAATACATTATAGATTGTTATACAATTATAAATCTCCTTATGATGTTAATTACAATATTTGAGTAACTTTGATTTAATCATAGCTATGAACTCACTTCAAAGACAGCTATGACATATGGTTATCCTTTATACTTAAACAATAGTTTAAATCCATATCAATGAAGCCTTGTCATTAGTTATTACCATAATGACATGGAAACTGCATGATCAGAAGGCATCTTTTATGATTACATTGGTGCCAGGTGCCAAACAAATGTTTACGAGGCCAGGTAGGCTTAAGCATTGTTAGTTCACTTGGTTTATCCTTTCATGGGTTGTGGGTGTTGCTTTCAAGGCAATACTCACATTCGTCACTCAACCCTAATTGGTCTTGGACTAAGTAACTTGATAGGCCTTGTCAGAGTGCAGTTAAGAATTGACCACACTGTTATGAGTCTGGATCTACGTGTAGGCCTGACTGGGCAATGGTGGCAGAATTCCTTCCCTAACTTTTTCCCTCGAACATTGAAGGATGAGAGACAACTTGATAGATGTTTACAAAGTTGAAAGGCATGGACAGAATAGATAGTTTTATTCACAGAGTAGAAATGTCAACTTCTAGGCGATATATGTTTAAAGTAAAAGGAGGTAAGTTAACAAATTATGTGAGAGGCAAGCTTTTTGCACAGGGGTTGGTAAGTGTTTGGAATGTGCAGCCAGGGAGTTTATGGAGGCAGATACAATAACAATGTTTAAGAGGCGTTTTGATGGATTAGTGAACACTCACAACAGAGGGAAACGGACTACAAAGAGGCAAATGGTTTACAGCTTAGAAAGGCATTGTGTCGGTGCAGTCATGGTGGGCTGAAAGGCCTATTCCTGTGCAGTACTGTTCTTTGTTCCTAAATTCACTTTGGTGAGTGAGACAGACATTTGCAACAATTGATGAAAATTGTCAAGGCTGCCATTACTGAGACAGCCAAATTCCATATTCCAGATTTATTCATTGCATTTAAATTCCTTCAACTGCTTAGGTCAGATTTGAGCCCTTCTACTTGAATACTCTTTTTCTCTTAGTCAGGTGAGGATCGAACACACCACGGGAAGGCAGTAAATAATTTTATCATCTATTCCAATACTCATCGAGAAGTCTCCCAAGGTGCCCTACCTATTCCAGGATTTTGCAAAAGAGCTAGTAGGAGAATAGTTTGGGTGTAATAGACCAAACCTAATGTTAATAGGAGAATGGTAGATCATGTAAAAGGGAAACTACATAGCAGCCAAGTGTGGGATGCTCATTTATAAAGAGCGTATTTCATTTCCTCCTGCTCAGGTAAATATTAAGCAATGTTTAAAATTGCTGAAGGTTTTGAAGATTAAAATAAAGATCTTAATGAAAAGACTAAGTGGACTTTCTGAAGCTGTGTTTTTTTTAAACGCTTAACAACTTTCTGCGTACATAGGAATGTTAGTGGAAGGAGTTGAAATCCTGCTTTTTCAAGGAATGGGATTTTTAGAAGTCTTTCGGGAATAAATAGTTTAACAAATAACAGCTGCTATGGCTCATGATGTCCAGCTTTAAGAAAATAAAATATTGATTTTCTGCCAAGAAAAAAGTGAATTTTTGTTAGAAATGTATTTTTCTCCTGAGGATTATTAGTCTACACCAGCAAAAATTAAACTTTTCACCACAGTTTGGCTACAGCCTTCAAAGAAAACAACATGGCCTTTTTGGAATGTTAGAGGAGAGGGCTGGGATTGGGAGTAGACTATGACAGGCAGACAGAAAAATGCACCATTCAGATTGTGGAAATAATAAATAAGTGGAGATTAAAATAATCTATGAATTAGAAACAAGTGTAGTCTAACAGGCCCGTCCAATCGCTGCATACTTCAGTAGCTGATCTGATAATATTCCCACTTACCATCACTAACCCTCTACTACTTGCTTATCTACCACTGCCTTAAAAAAAATTCATATTCTGTTTCCATTGCCTTTTGAAAAAGAGTTCCAAAGACTCAACCCTCTGAGCAAAACGAATTCTTTTTATCTCTGCCTTAAATGAACGATTCCTTATTTTTAAGCAGACACTTAGTTCTGGGTTTTCCCACAACAGGAAACAGCCTCTCTACATCTACACGTCTTTTCCTGTTAAGATCGTCTAAGTTTTGAGCAAACCTCCTTTGACTCTTTTAAAATTGTAGCTTGTTCAATCTTTCTTCTTAAGATATCCTGTCATTCTAAATATCAGTAAACATTCCCTGAACTGCTTCTCATGCAAAGAGATCAATACTCAAGTTGAGGTCTCACCTGAGACCTGTATGACCTTCCCTTGAGTGGACTGCAGGGAGAAACTTCTGTAGTCGGTATTACATCCATTCTTGACAGTGATCTCAAATATAGTATCGTGAAGATCCACTGACGTGGGCTCCTCCTTCTGGATAGTCATACAGCACAGAAACAGACCCTTCCAAGGTCTCTCTCCGTGACTCCCTTGTTCGCTCCACACTGCCCTCCAACCCCACCACACCCGGCACCTTCCCCTGCAACCGCAGGAAATGCTACACTTGCCCCCACACCTCCTCCCTCACCCCTATCTCGGGCCCCAAGATGACTTTCCATATTAAGTAGAGGTTCACCTGCACATCTGCCAGTGTGGTATACTGCATCCATTGTACACGGTGTGGCTTTCTCTACGTTAGGGAAACCAAGCGGAGGCTTGGGGTCCGCTTTGCAGAACACCTCCACTCAGTTCGCAATAAGCAACTGCACCTCCCAGTCACAAACCATTTCCACTCCCCCTCCCATTCTTTAGATGACATGTCCATCATGGGCCTCCTGCAGTGCCACAATGATGCCACCCGAAGGTTGAAGGTTGCAGGAACAGCAACTCATATTCCGCTTGGGAACCCTGCAGCCCAATGGCATCAATATGGACTTCACCAGCTTCAAAATCTCCCCTTCCCCCACCGCATCCCAAAACCAGCCCAGTTCGTCCCCTCCCCCCACTGCACCACACAACCAGCCCAGCTTTCCTCCACCCACTGCATCCCCAAACCAGTCCAACCTGTCTCTGCCTCCCTAACCTGTTCTTCCTCTCACCCATCCCTTCGTCCCACCCCAAGCCGCACCTCCACCTCCTACCTACTAACCTCATCCCACCTCCTTGACCCGTCCATCTTCCCTGGACTGACCTATCCCCTCCCTACCTCCCCACCTGTACTCTCCTCTCCACCTATCTTCTTTTCTCTCCATCTTCGGTCTACCTCCCCCTCTCTCCCTATTTCTTCCAGAACCCTCACCCCATCCCCCTCTCTGATGAAGGGTCTAGGCCCGAAACGTCAGCTTTTATGCTCCTGAGATGCTCCTGGGCCTGCTGTGTTCATCCATAAAAAAAACATTTTATTATCTTGGATTCTCCAGCATCTGCAGTTCCCATTATCACTGATACAATTTCTCCCTCTAAACCTTTCCTATTCTTGTACGTATCCAAATGTGTTTTAATTGTTGTAACTGTACCTGCCTCTACCACTTCCTCTGGCACTTCATTTTACATTCACAAACTACTCTCTATGTCAAAATGTTGCCCCCCTCATCCATTGTGAAATCTTTCTCCTCTGACCACTCACCATGAAAGATATGAGGTTGTATATTCATGGCAAACATGCTTCTAAGTCAATTTTCAGAATTTTGGCAGGTATTCCATTGGCATTGGTGATAATTTTAGTTCTCAGCTGTCTGATGGCCTGCTCAGTCTCTCTATTAAGGTGAAGGATTGGCAGGTAGTATGATGTGGAATATGGTGGAGGGTAGCCACATCGAGGACTGGGTTTAATTGGTGAGATCCTTGAAATGTTTCTTCCAACTACTGCTGACCACCTCTTTGTCTTCGCTGATCACCACTCCATTTTTATCTCTCAATGGGTGGGTGCTTAAGCTGCAGATGGTCTTGACTGCATGCAAGAATCCATTCATATTGTGGCTATCAGCAAGTTGCTGGACTGCCTGCACTGTTTAAAACACCATCTGTTCCTTAGGTCAGAGGTATTTTGCTGAATCTCAGCCTTTGTTTGCCTTTAGTTCTATTTTCTTTCCTGCAAATTTTGGTGCATGCAGCTCAGGAACACTTCAAGCTTGCAGCTTAGTAACTCATGGAGGTTTATGACAGATTTAAGTGCAGACCAGGTGTTCTCTCCATTCTGTAGTTAGATGATTGATCATCGCCAGGTATCACTGGCTGTGTAGTTATTTCTTCACGGAGTCCTTCAGCCTATCAGCATGGAATTTCCTGCTGCAACATGGATGCTGCTGCTGCAGATTTTGGGGCAAGCTAATGGAAATAGTAGATCAGATGTAGGTGATGGTCAGTTCTGTCATAGCATGGGTGACATAAACACCCTTACTGCCCTATACTGATGTCGTGATGATCCAGTGATGGAGTCAAGTGGGTGCCAATGTCTGGAGAAAGATATTAATTGTGAGGTTTTCGTATGTGTCTGCTGCAGACATGTCGTTAGGAGGCATTTTCTGTTGGTGTTTGCCTTCTCTATGCTTTCCTTACCAGTTGTGCCTTTCCAGAGACAAAAGCAGAATTTGATGGAGAGAATTGTGGAGAGAATGGAGAATTAACAGAAGTTATGAAGAAAGGTCGTTGGACTCAAAGTGTTAACTCTGCTTTATGTCCATGGATGCTTCATTGCTGCTGAGTTTCCCCAATGATTTCTAATTTTTGTTTCAGATTTCCAGTATTTGCAATTTTTTGTTTCATGTAATGCCTTTCCAGAGGTTTACTCCGCTACTGGCATTAAATCACCAAGAGGAATTTGCTTGTATCCCTTTAGGGTAGGAGACAGCATTCAATCAAAGCTGGAATAGAATTCCACTTTGGCCTCATCCATTGCTTCTAAGATGGGGCAAAGGTACAGATGACTGTGGTTTTGCTTCTGCATTAGAGTGAGTCTAAAAGTCATGAGATATTCACATCCATTGGGGTAGAGGGGTTCAGTGAGAGGATCAACTACATTCTTGCTGTGTTCATACTGACCCTGTATTCTTTTATCCCCACTATCACACTCTTTCCCGCTGACCTCTGACTGTGTCTTGCTCTTTTTGTCTGCTCCCCTCACTGTATTCTCATGGCCTTGAGAGGGTTGGATAATGAGGAGAGACTGAGTAGTCTAGGATTATATTCATTGGAATTCAGATGAATGTGGGGAGATCTTGTAGAAACATATAAGATTATGAAGGGAATATATAAAGTGGAGGCAGGGAGGTTGTTTCTGCTAGCAGGTGAAACTAGGACTACAGGGCATCACCTCAAAATAAAGGTAAGCAGATGTAGGTCTGAGGTCAGGAGGAACTTCTTCACCCAAAGGGTTGTGAATCTGTGGAATTCCCTGCTCAGTGAAGTGGTTGAAGCTACCTCTCTGTTTTTAAGGCAAGGCTGGATAAATCATTGACCAGTAAAGGAATTAAGGGTTATGGTGAGTGTGCGGGTAAGTAGAGCTGAGGCTCAAAGTTCATCCATGATCTTATTAAATGGCGGGGCAAGCTCGAGGGGCCAGACGGCCTACTCCTGCTCCCAGTTCTTATGTTCTCCGCACTGCTTTTGCCCCTGTTGCTGATCTCACTCTTTCCCTTCACCATAAATGCTAGTTTTCTATCGAGGTTCCTGATTACTTGCCGTTCTGCATAAAAACTTCTTGTTATTCGTGCATTAGGACACCTAGATCCCTCTGCATCTCAGAGCTCTGCAGTGTCTCATCATTTAGGTAATTTATTTCCTTTTTATTCTTCCTACCAAAATGGACAGTTCCACATTTTTCCAAATTATGTTCCATTTGCCAGATGTTTGTCCACTTACTGAACACGTCTACATCCCTTTGTAGCTTCCTTGTGTCCTATTCAGAATGTACTTTCCTACCTAACTTAGTGTCATCAGCAACTTAAACAGCTACACCTTCCAAACCGGCATCCAAGAAATTTGTATAGATCATCAATTATTTAGGCTCTGTGCTGATCCCTGTGACTAGCCATTCATTACATCTTGCCAACCTGAAAAAATCTAATCTGCTTCCTGATAGCTAGCCAATCTTCTATCCATGCATCTATGATGCTGCTTGGCCTGCTGTGTTCATCCAGCTTCACACTTGATCTTGGATTGTCCAGCGTCTGCAGTTTTCATTATCTCTTCTATCTATGCAATTTTTTTTACCTTTATTCATTAATGGGACATGGGTATCACTGGCTAGAAAGCATTTATTGCCCATCCCTATTTGCCCAGAGGGCAGTTCAGAGTCAACCACATTGCTGTGGGTCTGGAGTCATATATAGGCCAGATCAGGTAAGGATGACAGTTTCCTTCCCTAAAGGATAATAGTGAACCAGATGGGTTTTTCCAATGATCAACATTGGATTCATGGTCATCATTAGATTCTTTATTCCAGATATCTTACTGAATTCAAATCCACCATCTGCCATGGCGGGATTTGGACCTGAGTCCCCAGGATGTTATCTAGTTCGCTGAAATAGCCATCCAAGGATAATACCACTAGGACATCACCTCCCCAATTTTCTTACCACCTTCACTATGAGCTTTTATTTTTCACAATACCCTTTGATGTGGCCCCTTACGAAATCACTTCTGGAACCGTAAGTAGAGTGCATCTATATATTTGCCTTAACCATGGAACCCCTGAAAGAATGTGATTTGACCTTGACAAAACTCTGTTGACTGTACTCAATAACGCAGAATTATTTGGAGTCCCCTGTTATGACATCATTAGTAACAGTTTCTAATGTTGTCTGTGATAGGTATTAAGCTGACAGTTTCCTGATTATTGCCTCCCTTTTTGAATAAGGGAGATAGAATCACTATCCCACAATGTAATGGAGCCTTTACTGGATGAAAGATGTTTGGGAATTTAAAACTAATGCAACAAACTCATTACGCACCGGGGCAGCCTGGTGGCTCAGATGTTAGCACCGCTGCCTCGCAGCGCCAGAGACCCAGGTTCAATTCCACCCTCGGGCAACTTTGTGTGGAGGTTATGCATTCTCCCTGTGTCTGCGTGGGTTTCCTCCGGGTGCTCTGGTTTCTTCCCCCAGTCCATAGATGTGCAGGCTAGGTGGATTGGCCATGCTAAATTGCCCATTGTATTCAGATGTGCAGACTAGGTGGATTAGCCATGGGAAATGCAGGGTTACAGAGATAGAGTAAGGGGGTAGGTTGGTGGGATGCTCTTCAGAGGGTTTTGTGAACTCGTGTTGAATGGCCTGCTTCCACACTGCAGGGATTCTATGTCCAGCAGTATTGGGAACGTTTCTGCCTACAGCCACAATAATTTGCTCCGTACCACTTCTCCATTCATTTTGAGTTTCTCCTTTCCATTTCCTGATTTATAAATGTTTCTACGATGTTACCATTTTTAATTTTCCATTTTTAATTCCCCAGACTCATTTCCAATAGGAACAACACTTACTTTAAGTCTTTTCTTTTTAAGATGTCTATAGATAATCATACTTCTTTTTTTCGTTATTTCTAGCCAGCTTAATCTTACACTCTAATTATGCCACTTTTATTAATCCTTTGAGTTGCTCTTAGCTTTTTCTAAAATCCTGCCTAATCTTCTGACCTGACACCCATATTTGCATAATTATATGTGTTTTTCTTTAGGTTTGATACTATCTTTAACTTTTCTGGTTAACCACAGTTGGGGGATCTTCCCCTTGGAATTTTATTTCTTCATTGGAATGTATGTATTCCGTGTATTCTGAAATATCGTCTTACACGTCTGCTGCTTGGCCATCTGTTGGCTTGTCCCTTAACCCAATCTTCCAGTGCACTTTAGCTAGCTCTGCTTTCATTCCCTTATGACTGCCCTTACTTATGTTAGAAATACGAACCCTGCACCCATTCTTCTCTTCCTCAAACTGAACATAAAATTCAATCATATTATGATCCCTCCTATCGAGTGGCATTTTCACTTTGAAGTTATTCATTAATCATATCTCAACACACAGTACCAGTTTAGTAAAGCCTGCTCAGAGATAATGGGAACTGCAGATGCTGGAGAATCCAAGATAATAAAATTTGAGGCTGGATGAACACAGCAGGCCCAGCAGCATCTCAGGAGCACATAAGCTGACGTTTCGGGCCTAGACACTTCATCACAGAGGGTAAAGCCTGCTGTTTGGTTAGCTCCAGACTGTGCTGTTCGAGGACCTATCCCAAAAGCATCCAATGAACTTCTGATCTATGTTTTGTTGTCCTATCTGATTTTCCAGTGTGGATTAAAATCCCCCATGATCATTGTTTTAACTTTCTGACAAGTTCCCAATATTTCTTTCATTAATCTCAGGCCTACTGTATGCTTGTTGTTAGGGGCATGTACACCACTCCCACAAGAAATGCCTTGCCTTTATCATTTCTCATCTTGACCTAAATGCCTTCTATATTCTGTTTTCCTGAATGTAGGTCGTCCCTCGTTTACAGTGTTCACACCATCATTAATTAACAGAGCCACCTCCAATGTTTTGTAGCTTCCTATGAATTCAATATTCAATTCGCAATATATCTTATCCTGCAGCCATTTCTCTGTAATCAAATTGTTTGCAACCTTTTTGCAACCAATAGCCTTATCTGATGATTTACTCTTAGATTTTCTCTTTCCGTCATCATCTGTTTATTATTTCCTGTTTAATTACCTCTCCTTGCTTTTTCTCTATTCCTTGACTTATGACACCTTTCCAAATCTGATTCCTTGCACACGTTATTTACTTTAAAACTCAATATGTATTTCTCGTTATAGGGCTCATTAAGATACTGATCCCAGCATGGTTTGGTTGTTGATTGTTACCAGACTCAGATTAGTACTAGAAATCTGAAATTAAATCTCAAAACATATAGGACAGTCAGGAACTGAAAGAACAGAATTATTACAAGTCTCCACCAAATCCCCATCTTTCATGAAGTAAGCCTGTTAGTGACTTATACCAAGTGGAAGGACAAGGTCAGCCAATACTTGGAAACACACCACCTGCAACTTCTCCTCCACAATAGACACCATCTTGACTCAGAATTATGTCGGCTTCCCTTCAGTCACTGTGTCAAAAATGAAGAACTGCCTCCCTAACAGGTTGGTGAACCTGCTGAATCGCACAGTGCGCTGCAAATCAAACAGGAAGCTCGTCACTAGCCTTGTTAAGTGAACAATGCCTCTCCTTCCACAGGCGGCTCAGGAAATTTGGCATGTCCATAAGGCCGTCACTGACTTCTGCAGATGCAGCATTGAAAATATACTGTCCGGGTGCGTAACAGCCTAGTACAGCAACTGTTCTGCCAAGGACCGTAAGAAACTACAGTAGGTGGTGTGCATAGCCCAAACCATCACAGAAGCCAACCTTCCATCCACGGACTCCACTTGCACAGCTTGCTGCCGCAGAAAGGCAGCCAACATCAGCAAAGACCCATCACACCCTGGTAATGACCTCCCACTGCCTCTTCCATCAGATAGAAGATACAGAGGCCTGAATACAGACATGAGCAGGTTCAGGAACAGCTTCTTCCAGGCCATTATCAGAATGATGAATGGATTGTTTAGGCTCAAGTAATGCTGATCTTGCTAACATTGATGTCGCCTAGTGCACGCCCTGTGCAATGTGACCTGTATGCTTCTGTCTAAGTCTCTTTGATCTGTACATCCTTTGCTTACTTTGATCTGCCTGTACTGCTTGTAAAGGAAGCTTTTCACTGTATTTTGGTACATGTGACAATAAATCAATCAATCAATTAAGTACAATAGGAGAAGAGTCTGGCCTAGCCACCTCAGCCACAACCTGTGAATAATTAATGAAGAAATAATTTGTTGTTTTATAAGCAAGGGACATTGGACATTCAGGGAAACTAAGTCAGGATTTTTTGCCACCTTACAAATTAAAAAGCTGTAACTATTGAGAGCAGCCTGCTCGGTGTTTGTAATCTTGTGTACTGTGTCTGTTAATGTTGTTGACAGCTGCTACCTCTTGCTGTTGACAACTATAGCGTTAATCTTCCTCCATCTGTTGACGTTCTTGTTTTGTTGTCTTGACCTTAAATAGAGCTGCAAAATCTCCTCTGTTATGATGAACCATGTCCAAAACATGTGCTTCTGTCTTAAGGGAAAAATGTAAAAACAATTAATTTTGCGTCAAGAAGTTTTAATCAGGTTTAAACTCTACCCAATTCATGGATGGTTTACATGAAAAGGTTGAGACAGGAACAAATGTATGTGCTCTCTTACTACCTGTAATCAGTCTGTTTTGTATGGAAAGGTATATATTTTCCTACCATTGTATGTACGTAACCCAATTTAGCTGCAAGCTTTAGAAACATAGAAAATAGGATCAGGAACAAGCCATTTGGCCCTTTGAACCTACTCTGCTACTTATTGATATCATGGCTGATCATTCTACTCAGTACACTGTTTCTGCTTTCACTCCATATCCTTTGATCCCCCTATCCTAAGAGCTATGCCTGTATTCTTCTTGAAAACATTCACCCTTTTGGCCTCAACCACTTTCTATGGCAAAGAATTCCACAGGCTCACCACTCTCTGGGTGAGGCAATTTCTCCTCAACCTAGTCATATATAACCTACACTGTATCCTTAGACTGTAGCTCCTGGTTCTGGATCCCCATTCGTTGGGAACATCCTTTTTGCACTCACTTTGTCTAGTCCTGTTAGAAGTTCTTAGGTTTCGTGAGTTTATAAATAAACCATGTTATTTATTCTAAGATAACAAAGTGTGAAGCTGGATGAACACAGCAGGCCAAGCAGCATCTCAGGAGCACAAAAGCTGATGTTTCGGGCCTAGACCCTTCATCAGAGAGCTCTCTGATGGTGGTTCTAGGCCCGAAACATCAGCTTTTGTGCTCCTGAGATGCTGCTTGGCCTGCTGTGTCCATCCAGCTTCACACTTTGTTATCCTGGATTCTCCAGCATCTGCAGTTCACATTATCTCTGATGTTATTTACTCTTACCAGCTTACCGTAAATTTCATAACCTCTCATATTCCATTTCATACACGAGCACATACATGTACCCATAAAGAGAGGTTATAGATAAAAAGAAGGCACATTAACAGGTTACAGTTAATTCAGTTTCCGATTGATAATCCCTTGTGACAGGCGTGGATTCAATGGACTCAATATTGAAATTTAAGTGAGGATCTTGTCTGGTGAAGGGTTCACACTGGGCTTAATGGCTTAGGGATCTTGTTTTCAAATATCTAGGAGATTTGTTTTTTGTTAATCGATATTTATTATCTATTCAGATATGTTACTACCCACCTCTGCAGCAGGAGGAACTTGAACTTGGGCCTCCTAGCCCAGAGGTTCTGACACTATCACTGCACTACAAGAGCCTAAGGAGATTGATCTTGGCTGTACTTTGCAACTGGGCATAGATGGAAAAAGAACTTTGTTTATGACTTGCAGCTAGTTTTATGGTCTGGTTCCCAACAGGCTGATGACTGACGGTTCTGCTAGATTTGCCTTCAAATAGCTCTTAGCTTATCTTTTATACATACAGGGGGGAAAAAATGCTGTGTCATCATGTGGCTCTCCTTTTTAAAAAAAAATTGAGTACTTGTCCAAATAAGCTGTTGTGTTCGCATCGGGACATTTTTTTTCCTCTCCGAGCACTACATTTTAATTTCTGGGTGCAACTATTTCGTTTACGGTGGCAATGAGCTTTTTCGTTCTCATTAACACATCTGTTAGGTCATACAATCACATTGTAGCATCACCCTCCGTTTTTGTACTGACATTTGGACTCTCAGAAGTAGAATAGGAAAAATTCATCAACATCTTCAATTATAAACTCTCTATAAAATTCAAAGCAACAACAAACAAGGAAAAAGCTGGACTCCTAGATAACACAATGTTGAAATTACCACAAGAATGTAAGCATAAGTTAACAACAAATGGCTATTTATATGTACAAGTAAGCGTGAGAGAGGGTCAGCCTTTCAGTGATTGGAGGAGTACATCCTCGCCCTTCTATTCTGTTTACAGATTGTTTGATCCTACGAGTGAATTTTCCCCTTCATTTTGGGGCATTTGCATGTGCCCATTTATTTTGAACACTGGTTCTTAGTAGCCCACCAGATGTGGAATCAACATTGCTGAGACCCACCCTTTTAACTTAGATGTGTAGAATCCATCATGATATGATGGAAAGTTAATGGTGACCATTGACTTCCTTTTTACCTAATATGGAAGATTGAAATATGCAGTCTGTAAACTCTGTAGACTTTTTGTGTTGACCCATCCTTTAACACTAATGTGTTAATTCAGTAAATGGCCAAGAGGTACCCTCACTTATGTCATCATTTAATTAGATATTGTCAATCCTGTCGAAAACAAATGCCCAAAGTCCTGTGACTTTAAGCAGTTACTTTAACTGTTTACTTGTGTCCAAATTTTTTAAAAAACTGACTGAAAGGGATGTCACATGATGAACTGTCCTGTACATAGCAAAGTTTTCTGTCTGATTAGAGATCCTAGGTAGTTTTTGTTTCATTTTTGTGGGATGTGGGCATCGCTGGCTGGGCCAGCATTTCTTGCCTATCCCTAGTTGCTGTTGAGCTACTTTCTTCAACTGCTGCAGTCCTCCTGCTATGGGTTGACCCACAGTGCCATTAGGGAGGGAATTCCTGTATTAGGAAACAGAAACAGTGAAGATACAGCAATAGATTTCCAAGTCAGGATGGCAAGTGGCTTGGAGGGGAACTTGAAGGTGTGGTAACTTGTCTCTGCATTGCATCCCGTTTCTTTGTGTTTACTTCACATTACTTAAGGTCATAAATCCTCAAGTTTTTTTCTTCAGTTCTTTTTAAACTCCAGGTGTGCTTCATGAGCTGTGTTCTCCTTATACCCCTCTGTGCCACATGATGAAATTAAGACTTGTCCACAGTTTTGTCTGAATAAGCGTGGTGTCTCTGACTATTTGTTTCTGCTCTTTAGTGGACAGCAATCTTAGTGCCTTTAGTAGAGCTCCTCAGCTTTTCAAAACAAAATTCACTAAAGCAAACTGGAAGATAAGTGCAGAGCATGTCTTTATTTGGTTGATCACAACTGTATAATATAATCTATGTTTTTTATTTCTTTAACACTCCACCCATCAGTTTTCACTAGATCTTCTGTCATCCACCACCTCTGCTCTGTTTCGCACCATCCCTTCCCAACATAGATATCATAGATATGGTCCTTGCTCAGATTTTTTTTTTTGTTTTCTTTTTGCCAGGAGAATATAGAGGACCTTTTTTTTTTACATTCCATTATTGTCATTTAACTTGTGGTACTGAACCCCCAGAAATGTCAGTGGTTATCCTTTCTAATAGAACATAAAAGTTACAAGCAATAATAATCCAGTTAGTTCCTTGAGCCTGTACCACCATTATAAGGTTGTAGCTCATCTGACTTTGGGTTCAGCTCCACATTCTACATATACCTTTGACTCCCTAGTTTGTTAGCCAAGAATTCGGCCTTAGAAATATTCAAAGACCCTGCTTCCAATCTTCTCCAGGGAAGAGAGTTCCAAGGACTAAACTCAGTGAGAATATTCTCCTCCTCCTATCATAAATGGGAAACACCTTTTTAAACTGTCTGTCCTAATTCTGTTCTACCCACAAAAGTAATCATCCTTTCCCTAACACAGCTTCCAGAATTATAATGACTACATACTTTTTAAGAGCTTCTGAGTATTCAGATCTGATGATCTCCTGCTCTCACATATATTTAAATCTTAGCTTGTAGCCTTGCTCAATTAGGTTTGCTTCCTGAGTCCAATTGTTTCCTTTTACCAGAAAGTATTCTCTTTAGAGCTGTTTGTTATTGCAGCCTGCATATTTACGAGAAAATGTTATTAGATGTTCTGTGAATAGTCCTTGGAAAAACTGTGGCCTTAGTGAGTTTTGAGAAGGTTTGTAGCTCAGGTTGAGGTTCTGGATGTGAGTTTGCTCGCTGAGCTGGAAGGTTAGTTTTCAGACGTTTCATCACCATTCTGGGTAACATCATCAGTAGCCTCTGATGAAGCTTCACCGGAGGCTCACTGATGATGCTACCTAGAATGGTGACGAAACGTCTGAAAACTAACCTTCCAGCTCAGCGAGCAAACTCACATCCAGAACTGTGGCCTTAATTTGACAATCTCTAATATTTTCAAGCAAATAATGTAAATGCACGAGGATGCAAAATAAAAGCTTGTTACTAGTATCATTATAATTGAAATCTTTACCGCTGAATGCATGCCAAGTGCAAATGTAATGTGCAGGAGAATCTAACATGATGAAAATATTGCATTACTGTTCACAACTTTTTGCTATCTTGTATAATTGTTAAAGAGTTAATGCTGCAAGAACTGTCGTGTACTTTTTTAGAGTTTAAAACATGAAGATGCTGTACTCTTAGAAATGCTGGAGTGTATGTTGCAATCAGTTCCTGAATTACAGCCACAGGGATTAACATTGAAGGTGAAATCTGAGAATATTGAATTAGAGCAGTGGGAAGTTGCTACCAAAACCACCTCTTTGTGGGGACTGGTCACTGAAACAAAATTATGTTTTCCTCATTTTATTTTTCACAGAGCTGACTAGAAGGAAGGAAAAGAAAGAACTGATATTTATACAGTTCTGTATCTCATCATCCAGGATCGTTTTGTATGCAGAAAATTACAGCATACAGCAGTGAAATTAATAGCAAGTTTGTATGTTAACTGATGGAAATATTAGCCAGAATAGTTTCCTAATGATGTTTAATATCTTGCAGCTTTGGTTCAACATCTTATCTGTACATTCCCTCAGTGTTGCTAGATATAAATTCCTCACACACACCGTAAGCAACATATGCAACAAACTTCTAGAGGAACCAAATATCCTGAAAATATTTTAAGGGATATTTTTAAGGTGTGGGAGATTTGGTCTTTTCAATTCTCAGAATGACCAAATTGGGATTGGGTAAAATGCCTTCCATATTCTAATTGGTTTGGGAGGTGTTTGACTTGCATACATGCGCACAAACTCCAAACACAGACATAGAGTGCTGTCAACTGAGACAAATGGGCATTTTTTCTAACCCTTGTTTTACAAACATCATTACCACCTGTGTAACAGAGAACATAAGAAATAGGAATACGAGGCCATTTGTCCTTTCAAGACTGCTATGATATTTGCCAAGCCTGTTGCTGATCTGATCGAGGCCTCCACTTTCAGCATCAATGACTGCCTTGTAGATTAAAAATGTTGAATATGTGATAAGACTCAGTCTCAAAGATCAACAAACTTCTGAGCAAATTAATCAAATGGGATACAGCTTATGCTGAAACAATGACCTACTTCTAGATTTCTCCCACAAGGGAAAGACCTTCTCAACATCAGTTCCCTCAAATCTTACTTTTCACTGCTATTAGCTTTCATTCTTCTCAGTCCCAGTGCGTATATATTTAACCTAAGAGACATAGAAAATAAGAGCAGGAATCGGCCATTCGTCCCGACTACCATTCAGTTTGATTATGGATGATCATCTATCACTACGTTTTTCTTATGCTGTCTCCACATGCTCCTTGATGCACTTTGCCTCTAGAAATATATTTATTTCTGAAATAAATTCACTGATCTGACCTTCACAGTATTCTGTAGTATGGATTCCTCAGGTTCCCCATCCTTTGAGTGAAGAAATTTCTCCTCATCTTGGTCCATAATCAGCTTGCATGTTGGTTCCTGGGAAGGCCCAGTATGGAATTAATTTAGTGTTGGTTTTGTTACTATTTTTCAAGTATAGCAATTGCTGGAATTTTTTTCATTTCCACTCTGTCTCCCAGTTCCCCTGATCTACCATCTTTGCTTTGTAATACCCACATAGCTATTACCAAATTATGATCCTTCGCAACCTCTACTTGACGAAACAGATGTCCCTATTTGTTCAAAGTGCAGCAAAATAAATACATTTACAGACAGTACAAACAGTGGCACGGTGGCTCACTGGTTAGCACTGCAGTCTCACAGCGCCAGGGACCTGGGTTCAAATCCACCCTTGGGCGACTGCCTGTGTGGAGTTTGCACATTCTCCCCGTGTCTGCGTGGGTTTCCTCCCGGTGCTCCGGTTTCCTCCCACAGTCCAAAAATGTGCAGGTTAGGTGGATTGGCCATGCTGAATTGCCTGTAGTGTTCAGGGGTGTGAGGGTTATGGGGGATGGGTCTGGGTGGGATGTATCAAGGGGCGGTGTGAACTTTTTGGGCGGAAGGGCCAGTTTCCACGCTGTAGGGAATCTAATCTAAACTGCGGGTGCTGTAAGTCATAAACAAAATCAGACAACGCTGGAAAAGCTCAGCAGGTCCGGTAGCATCTTTAGAGAGAAATCAGAGTTAACGTTTCGGGTCTGGTAACCCTTCCTCACGAGATCTGAAGATAGATCACCGCACCTGAAACATTAACTCTGATTTATCTCCACAAATGCTGCAAGACCAGCTGAGCTTTTCCAGCAATGTCTGATTTTGTTTCACATTTAGAAACATTGTTTTGTACAGGGAAAAGGAGGATATTGCTTATAATATTGCTTATGAATAAAATGGAAGATCTGCACAGACATGGTGGGCCAAAGGGCCTGCTCGTATACTGTATTATTCTGTGTTCTGTATTTAATAATCTATTGTAATGGTAAAATGTGATGGTATCATTATCTTAATTGAATTGTAGGCATGTAACAAATGCTGGGTTTAAACATATGAAACAAAATGTAATTTTTTTTTACTTTTCAATTTAATATCACTTGCATTTTGCTGCTTCTGATCTTTTGAAAAATCTTTTGCTTTGTATCACTGGTTTGTGCTTCAATAACAGGCAGAAACTGGGGCTATAGATTTGATGTAGCTCCTATTACTAAAACTATGAAACTAAAAATGAAAGTTGTCTTATTTTTAAACAAACTACTCTTCAAGGGCAAAGTGTGAATACCTTTCCAGAGCACAGAAGTAAAAACATTCATGGACTGCTTTTGCTGAATTCTTTGTAATTATTAGATTAGTGTTTGGCATTATAACAGGTTAAAGAAAGTAATAACTGTTGTTATGTACCCATAGTACAGTCATCATTCACACATCAAGATGCCCCAAACACCATTGATTGTGCTACTGATCATAATGAACAGTTTCATAATGAGCTCCCTGCTCTTCAAATTATACCATGGGATCGTTAAGACTAACCTGAGCCACTAAAGCAGGCAAATAGGGCCTTAGGTTTAAAATAAATTCTTTATCCAAACAGTACCATCAGTAATGCAACAGTCCCTTAGACTGAAGGCTTAGATTATATTATAAAATCAAAGCACTGAAATAAATATTTGAAGCTCAGCTACCTCTCTTTGGCACAGTTGTATTGATGTGAAATTTCACTCTTCCCTTCTCCACTCTTAAGGCTTTTTTCAAAGATTCTATTCCTTAACAATTCCTAACCAAAGAAGTGAATAGCTTGCTCCTAAGCTTTCGCCGCTGCCACTTTCCATAGACTGGGAGCTTCTTGATAAGAGCTCAAAAGTACACTAATACATTATCCCAAATGGCCACATGGCATTCAATTCATTACCAAACAGTGAGAACTTTCAGTTGTTTCTTTTCCTTTCAGAATTCTGTGACACGCAGTGCTCCCTTTTCAAACGACTCACAGGGTCGAAGTGGAGCTCGTTTTCACACCACATATGACAGACGATATGTGGTGAAAACTATATCCAGTGAAGATGTGGCTGAAATGCATAACATTTTGAAGAAATACCATCAGGTAATGCATATAATTTAATGCAGTAATGTATGAAATAGTAAACACGTCCTTTTTTTAGTTGAAACTGGTTGCACAGATCTCCTTCCTTGCACTGTGAAAAGAGTCATTTTCATTACTGCAGAAGTGACATCTTTCACTCAGCACTTTATATAAGTCTAACTAGAAAGTTATCTGCAATTCATAGATGTGAAAGTATATTTAAAATTAAAGTGATTAAGAAACTTTCGACTGTGCTGTTTTACAATTGACTGAAATCAACCTCAACAGTAGTAGCTTATATTTTACATAGCGCCTTCAATGTAATCAAAGTTCCCAGGGTGCTTCACAAGGGAATTAAAAAAACAATGTATGATTCTGCGCCACACAAGGAGATATTAAAGCAGATGGCCAAACGTTTCACAAAAGGGATTAGTGTTAAGGTATATCTTGGAGAAAACCAAGACACAAAAACAGAGACGTTTACAGAAGCAATTTCAGGGCTTGGAAACTTGGTGACTAGAATCACAGAGATGTATAGCACAGAATTAGACTCTTCGATCCAACTCGTCTATGCCAACCAGATATCCTAAATATATCTTGTCCCATTTGCCAGAATTTGGCCCATATCCCTCTTAAAAACTTCCTATTCATTTACCCATCCAGATGCCTTTTAAATGTTGTAATTGTACCAGTCTCCACCACTTCCTCTGGCAGCTCATTCCACACACGCACCACCCTCTGTGTGGAAAATGTTGCCACTTAGGTTTCTTATAAATCTTTCTCCTCTTACCTTAAACCTGTGTTCTCTAGTTTTGGACTCTTTCCCCCCCTCCCCCCCCCCCCCCCCCCCACCCTGGGGAAAAGACCTTGTTTATTTACCATGCCCTTCGTGTTTTATTAATGTCTATAAGGTCACCCTTCAGCCTCCGATGCTCCAGGGAAAATAGTCCCAGCCTATTCAGCCTCTCCCTGTAGTGCAAACCCTCCAACCCTGGCAGCATCATTGTAAATTCTTTTTGAGCCCTTTTCAAGTTTCACAACATCCTTCCAATAGCAGGGAGGCCAGAATTGAATGCAGTATTCCAGTAGTGCCCTAAGCAATGTCCTGTACAGCCACACTGTGACCTCCCAATTCCTATACTCAATGCACTGACCAAAAAAGGCAAGCACATTAAATGTGTAAGTCCTGCTCTGATTTGCCTTTCTAAAATGTAGCACCTCGCATTTATCCAAATTAAATTCCATCAGCCGCTCCTTGACCCATTGGCCCATTTGATCAAGATCCCTTTGAGCTCCGAGGTAAGTGTCTTCGCGGTCCACTACACCTCCAATTTTGGTGACATCTGCAAACTTACTAACCGTACCTCCTGTGTTCACGTTCAAATCGTGTATAGAAATGATGAGAAGCAGTGGACCCAGCATCGATCCTTGTGGCATGCTGCTGGTTACTGGCCTTCAGTCTGAAAATCAACCGTCCACAACCACTCTCTCTTTTCTACCTTGGAATCAGTTCTGTACCCATATGGCTAGTTCTCCCTGTATTCCATGTTATCTAACCTTGCTAACTGATCTACCTTGAGGAACCTTGTCGAACCCTGTGCTGTGAAGGCTCCGCCACCATAAAGAGAACAGTTATTTTTTGGAATGCAGAAGATTCCGGAATTAGAGGAGCGCAGTCATTTCAGAACATTGTGGAACGAAAGGAAGTTAAGAGATGGGGAAGAAGTGGAGGTTGTACAGACTAGAGTGAGAATTTTAAAATCAACATGTTTTTTGATAAGGATTTATCGACTAGGACTAGGAAAAGGGTTTTTATGCTGCATGAGTTAAAAATTCCTTATTCATATCAGCTTTCCAAGGTCAGATATGACACAGCCAGCCACAAAGCTCTTTGAAGATATATTGTGATGCACTTTTTACAGAAATAGTCTCCCTCCTCCAGTCTGAATTTGTCCATTTCAAACATGAGATATTGCTCATTATGATTAGGTGCAGTCTAACATTGTGTGGCTATTCCTATAAAGAAACCAAGCTCTTTTTAGAGGAGGCTTCCAGCAGACAAAGGTTTTATCACATCAGATATCATTGGGTTCAATTCTAATTCCTAGGATGAAAGAACACTGCTAACTGGTCTGACCGTGATTTACCACTTCATAAGTTTTAACTAATTGTACTTTTCTGGACAGCAATAGCTGTCCATAATGACAACCAAGTGTCAGATGCCCACATTACAAACTCTTGCCAGCCAAGTAATGAACTAGGAAACTAGAAGCCAGCCTTTATTCATCATTAAATGTATTCACTTTTAAATTTATTCACAAGGTGAAACATTACAAGTATATAGTTCCTAACTGTGCTGCTCCTCCAATGATGTCAACAGTCTCCTTATACTGATTTGGAAGTAAACCAATGGGGATGTGATGTCACTGAATTCGTAACCCAGAACCCAAGACCTGAGTTTGAATCCCACTGTAGCAGCTGGTGAAATGTGAATTCAATAAAAATCTGGAATGACAGATTAGTCTAATGGCGACCATATAAAAACCCATCTAGTTCACTAGTCTCCTTTAGGGAAGGAAATCTGCTGTCTTTTACTTGGCCTGGCATACATGCTTTTCCAGATCTACAGCGATTGACTCTAAACTGCTGTCTGGGCAATTAGGGATCGGCAATAAATGCTGGCCTGGCTGGTGACACGCATATCCCATTTTACCAATAAGGAAAAGATTACAGTTCCCTATGGAAGCATTGCAACAAAACCAAATGTTCAAGTGAAACTTATCAAATATAAAGTTAATTTGCCATTGTGGTAAGTGTCTCTTCATATTCTTCTCAAACAAATCGTTCAGACATATTATGACATACTTCCAGGGCAGGTAGACTTGAACATGGACCTTCTGGCCTAGAGGTAGGCACACTACCACTGCACCACAACAGCCCTTTTTTTTTAAACTTGAGAACAAAGTCACTATTACTGAGATCAATTTTCATTTCCAGACTTTATTAATTGAATTTGAATTATAACAGCTGCCATGGTAGGACTTAAACCTAGGCTTTCAGAGCATTATTCTGATCCTCTGGTTTAGTTGTTCTCTAATACGGCTACTGCATGGGCCATTCCCCAAAATGCAACTTCTTCAGGTAGCAGTGGTATTTGAGCCTGGACCTTCTGGCCCAGAGATAAGAACCGCTCTAGATCTACACTACTAGATCTTTGAAATTAGGGCAAATCTGAACAGTTCCCAGTGAGATGTGTGTTCAGGTACTTTCCAGATAGCCTGTACTGTCGGTGTTAGAAATACAGGTCCCTTCAAGGGTCAAGTAGAACATATTTTCTATAATCAAACTGTTCAGACATGTTATTTCCACACCTCTGAAGCTGGTGGGACTTGAAACCAGGCCTCCCGGCTCAGAAGTAGGAACACTGCCGTTGTACACGTGAGCCTCAGGCGTGTATTCAAGCAAACATCCAGTCAATGCATGCTACCTGTATGTAATCAGTCTTAATTTATACAATTAACAACTTGAAACGAGATAGAGGTTACCGAAGTAATACAGCAGATCTGTGGATGTTTTGTTCTTCTTTTTTATTGGCTAGATAAATCTAAATTATCCACTGAGTTTTTCACCTACTTTTTTTGTTGCACTTTTATGAATATCTGAATCTAAATTTGAGATTGTGGAATTAACATTTTTTTTTCTTTCTTTTTTGTGCTGCATGTAGTACATTGTGGAATGTCATGGGAACACCCTCATTCCACAGTTCCTAGGAATGTATCGATTGACAGTGGATGGTGTTGAGACCTACATGATTGTCACAAGGAATGTCTTTGGCCATCGACTCCCTGTTTACCGGAAGTATGATCTGAAGGTAATGAGAACCAGGTTCCAAATTTGGCTTTTATAATTTTCTGCCATTGGTAAGTGTTGAAAATATTGACAATAATTTTTCTGTGTTGGATTTTTCTTTTATTTTGGGTTTAGTTTCTAATTTTTATTATTTTTAAATAAAGATTTGTATTGGACACGTAGGACATACGAGCATCTCTAGGCTACAATTTCATAAAATCAAATTCCCCAGGAACTAATTATAAAACACCTCTGAGCACATTTCTTGGACATATTTTTCCCAAGAACTGCCAGTGATTATATCTTTCAATATACTGCTGCGTGTCTTTGCTTTTACACCCAAGCTTAACACATTCTCCAAACTATGTTTTTACATTCCGACTATTGCCTTTCTTTCTTTCATTTATATCTAAATTTTATTTCCTCATTCTGTTTACTGTTTTCCTTCATATTTCATTATCATGCATTCTACTAATTCAACAGAATTAATTACTCTTCGTATGCTTCCTGTAATTCTAACTTGTTAGCTACTAGTTACAGCATTGATTGCATGTTGCAACCATTGTAGGTCTTCCCTCACCACTCTCCTTTCTTACCACATATGTATTTACCAGCAATTGCTACCTGTTTCTAATCATGATGTGGAGGTGCCAGTGTTGGACTGGGGTGAACAAGATCAGAAACCACATGACACCAGGTTATAGTCCAACAGGTTTATTTGAAATCACAAGTTTTCTGAGCATTCCAAAAGCTCGTGATTTCAAATAAACCTGTTGTACTGTAACCTGGTGACATAAGACTACGGACCTTGTTTCTAATCATACTGTTAAAGCACTTCCACTTTTCTATGCAGCAATCGGAATAGTCAACTGGTGCTACAGTTATCATGCCGTGATCAATCTTAAATTTAGTTGCATTAGGATGAACATCGGTCATGCTGTGCCCTATTTGTACTGACGTAAGTGCACACCATTCCCTCCCCCCCCACCACCTGATTAGGAGAGCAGATGTCTCAGGAGTTTATGTTCTGAGTCTTTTCCAGGGGTTTCCAGGACACTTTGCAAACCAGGATTGGTACTGCACTAAAGTTACATTCCACGTGGTGTTAAACTCAAACAAAGTGAAACTGTCTCCTCCCATATTTTCTCCTGTTTTCCCTCTGGAGCCAGATTGAGATTTGGCAATGAATTTCTGCTCCTTGTTAGCATAATTTAAAAGTGGCAACATTTCAACATGAACGGTTTTTAAACTGATCTGTGACTGGCCCATTCAGTGATGCAGTTTGTACCAAAGAGAGAGAGAATTCTACTCGAAGGTCTTTCAATGGTGGGAGACAAGTTATCTACCACACCTGCGCAATACAAGAGAAATTAAAGGAGATCTTGAATTTTGTGTGCAAGATGCACTGTGCAATGCAATAATTTTATTCTTATTAATTTGTATGTGAAATACTTTCCCTCTACAACAATCAAGTAAAAAGATAAAGCATTTAAAAATGAATAACTCCCATGAACTACACACAGATTCGGTACAATATACATGGATGTTTTAAACAAAACTTAGGAGAAAGTTGCAATGTTTTCCATAAATTATTTTGTGATTTTTGGGCATTTAAAAAAAAATGATCTTCCACAATTTAACAATGAATTGAAGTGTTTTAGTTTGGGCATTAATTAGATCATTGCCTTTCTGGAAGGGATTCTCAGAAAATGCACTGAGCTACAAATCTAAACCAGTCAATATAGAATGCAACAAGGAGGATTGGCAGTTGTGATTGTTCTGGATGCCTCAGCTGTAGCTATTTTGTGGTAGGAGGACATAGATAGCGCAACTATTCTTTTTAATAACATCATAAAGACACCGTTCTGGATATCCTGTATTCATTACAAGGACAGCCAGACATCCAGTAAGTTGAAGTTCTTCAAAATGAGAGAATTTCATATAAGGATTATGCCTGTCAATTTTGTTGGATGGTTGAGAGTATTATTTTCTTGAACAGCTTAGAATGTAGTATGAGTCCTATTAGCCAAGAACTTAAAGTTAATGGAAAAGAAAAAGCCAGTAGCTGGAATCATACCTGATCCAAGGAATCTGGTGGCGGTCACAAGGGCAAGTCAATCATATCCCAAGATATCACTGCAGTTCTGTGGAGGAAATTTTTTTATCAGTCACCTTCCTTGTGTCTTCAGGTCAGCAATGGGGCTGTTTGCTACCGATCCAGTATTCGTCTTCTTTCACAAATCCTTTTACAATGAAACAACTGGTGCCAAATTGCAGCAAGAGGTGGGTAGCAACCAAACTTTGACAGACACATGTCAGGTGATATTCATGCCAGAGGAATTTGGAAGCAATGATCATTTTCAACAAGAGAAAACTCAGTCATTTCTCTGTGCTCCCCATCAATAATAAGGTTTTACCATTGGCCAGAAGCTGAAATGGACTGCCAAGTGAGCAGTACAGGTACAAGACTGAATCTGAATCCTTCACTATTACTGATTTGCATCTTAATTCTCTGAGTTGCTTTACCAGCTACAAAGCTCAAGACGGGATTGTACTGAAATATATGCCGCTCAAGTAGATGGATGTAGCAGTAACAACATACTATGGTCCACAGTGTCTTGGGGAGAGGATGTTCCAGTGTTGCTATCACTTATTTAGCAATATCGGTACATGGATTGTGGTCTGAAAATTTGGTGTGTAATATACAGAATTCATTACTTCAATGGCATTTCTACCACTGTTTCAACCAACAGCAGCAACATGTTGGAAGAATAATCTCCAAGTTCCCTTTCGTATCACACCATCTTGACTTGGTCACCATTCCTTTGTTGCTGGGGGACAATATCCTGGAATTTATGACTCAAGGTCACTGTACAACCACGATCACCAGAAGGAGTGCCATAACATATGTTTATACTTTTATGATAAGAGGTAGCAGATTTTGAACGGAGATTAGGAGAAATTAATTTGCTCAAAATATCACAAATCTGTGAATTCACTACCCCTTTGTGCATCGGATTCTAGGATTTTGAGTAAATTTGAGGAGGAGTTAGATTTTTAATTCGTATTTTTTTACTTAGATTTTTGAACAGTTGAAGGATTATCAAGAGTGGGCTGGAAAGTGAAGTTGAGGCCAAAATGTGACTAACCATTATCGTATCTAATAGTAGAGAAGGCTCAACGGGCTCAATTACCTATTCCTGATTCTAGTTCTCGTGTTCTTGTGCTTATGTAATTCAGGAAGGTTGATCAGCAACTTTTCAGGCAGCTGGTGCTATCCCTATCCTAAGAATGAATTTACACTTCGAAATTTCCCTGTCTTTTCTGCCATTCCTTTTCAACTACACAGGACTCGATTATTAACATGTGAAAGATGCTTCCAAGTGGAATAGTGGAAGGGAAAACATTGGAATTGTCAATTGGCTGTTTCATCATCTAAAGAAGTACATAAAAGCTCCTTCACATTTGTGATGATCCTCAGTCGATAGCCCCTTGTTACAGGTCCATATTCACCATCTCAAAGCCTTAAGACAACTTTGAAAACAACAGCAACGTACAATCATTCAGCAATTTTAACACAATGAAATGTTCCAAAGCATTTCACAGCAGTATTATCAAACAAAGTATGCGCTGAGTCGTTAAGGAGCTATTAGATCACACAGCTTGCTTGCAAATCTTGCAAAAAGAGCTAGATTTTAAAAGGCATCTTGAAGAAGGAAAGTGAAGTAGAGAGGCAGTGATGTCTAGAGAGGGAGTCAGCTAAAGGCACCAGTAGTGGAGCCCCTATGATTGGGAATTCGGATTTTCAAACTGTTTTTGATAAGGCCCCACCAGGGGATTAATAAATAAAATAAGAATGAATAGGCTAGTGGGAAAAACATTAGCATGGATTGAGAATTGGTTAACAGGCAGAAAGCCGAGAGTAGGAATAAATGGATCATTCTTAGGATGGTAGGCCATAACGCTTGGGGTACTGCAAGGACCAGTGCTAGTTCTACAACTGTTCGTAATCTGTATAAATGTTTTGGACATGGGAACCAAGTATAATATTTCAATATTTGCTGATGACACCAAATTGGGTGAATGCAAACTGTGAGGATGGGGCAAGAAGGTTTTAAGAGGACCTAAGCAAGGTGAATGAACGGACTTCAACGTGGCAGATGGAATATAATGTAAATTAGTATGAAGTTATTTACTTTAGTAGAAGAAATAGAAAGGCAGCAAATTTATAAAATGCTGGGCCGCAAGGTGGACCAGTGGTTGGTACTGTTGCCTCTCACTGTCAGGGATTCAGATTCAATTCGAATCTTGGGCGACTGACTCTGTGGAGTTTGCATGTTCACCCTGTGTCTGCGAGGATTTCTACTGCAGCTCTGGTTTCCACCCTGCAGTCCAAAGATGTCCAGATTAGTAGGATTGGCCATGCTAAATTATACATAGTGCCCAGGGATGCACAGGTCAGTTTCCTCCACGGTGTAATTTCTATCATCCTACCTTTTGTCAAAAATTAAACTCTTGGCCCCTCTGTCTTTCCAGACTACGATGTCATCTCTAATGTTCCTCTCTTTTCCAAAGTCCTTGTGAGCTTTTGTGTGCAGTTAAATACATGTCATTCTTTCCCAGAACTCCAAATTAAATCCTTTCAATAAGTTCTCTGCACTACCAAAGGACTGAATCACTTTTCATAGGATTTCATTTGTGTTGCTGATTTTTTAACGCTCCTTGTGCTGCTTGATCTGTCTGCAGCTTTTGAAAAGGTTGAGCATACCAATTACCTCCACATCCTCTAGTCTGGTAGGACCATGCTCACCTTGTCCCATTCTTACACACACAGTCATTGCCAGTATTGGCTTCTCTTCATGGTCCCACACCATAACCACTCGTACTCCTCACCTTTAATTGCCTGTCATATTTTTCATCTGCATACTGTCCCTTTAAAAATATAGTTATTGTACTAACATTCCCTTCAATGAAGGGAAAAATTGTCTTTGATGCACCCGAAACACAGGACAAATCAATCCAATCAGTGACTGCAGACTCAGTTTACTGTCAGTAATCAACAGAGTGAAATAAGCTGTCATTGACAATGTAACCACGTGGCCTAGAGACCAACTAACCTGTTTGCTGATGTTGTTTGGCTTCAGCCAGGGTCATGTCGTGCATGCCCTTATTACAGCCTTGGTCAAAATGGATAAAAGAGCTGAATTCCAGAGGTGACTTTTGAGTGACTGACCCTGACATCAAGACAGCATTTAACCAATTATGGCACCAAGGAGTCTTAATAAAACAGAAATCAATGGAAATCAGTGGGAAAATACTTCTATGGTTCAAATTGTATCCAGTAAAAAGAAAAATGGGTTGTGGTTGTTGGAGACCAATCAGCTCACTTGCAGGGCATCAGTGCCTGAGTTTCTCATTGTCATGTCTTAGGCTTCAGCTGCTCCCTGAATGACATTCCTTCCTATATGATGTCCAAAGTGGGAATGTTTGCTGATGATTACACAACGTTCAGTACCATTGACAGCTCCTCAGCTACTGAAGCAGTCCCCGTGCTTGCATGCAGCAAACCCAGACAGCATTCAAGGTTGGGCTAATAAACTGCAATTGACATTGGAGTGTACAAGTACCAGGTAATGAACACCCCAAAGAAAAGAAAAAAAAAATTAACCAGCTCACCTTGATGTTCACTACTATTGCTGAATGAACATCTGCGAATTGTGGGAAGAAGACACCTTTAACTGGACAGCATACAAATATTGTGACTCAAAAGCAGGTCAGAGGTTGGGAATTCCAGAGCAAGTAATTTACATTCTGACACCTCTACTGTTTCCGAACAACTCCCCGAAAGCCTGTCCACCATCTGCAAAGTATGACGGAATACCTTCCACTTGCCTGGATTCTTGGAAATCCAACAACATTCTAGATGCTAGAACATTCAGAGCAAAGCAGCCCGCTTGATCAGGCGCCCATTGCCAACTTAAGCATTCACTCCCTCCACCACTGGAACACAGTATGTACCATCTATGGTATACACTGCAACAACATACTGACTGCTTCAAAAACATCTTTGAAACCTGTGTGCTGTACCTCCTAGAAGAACAAGGGCAGCAGATATTTGGAACAGCCATCATCTGCAAGTTCCCCTCCAAGCTAACAGTACCTTGATGTGCAACTATGTCGTTGTTCCTTCAGAATGTCAAAGGTTAATAGATTCTTGATGAGCAGTGGTGTAAAATGACCCCAGTGTAGAAGAGAATGGAGACTAATCAGATCAGTCGTAATCTTACTGAATCGCGGAGCAGGCTCAGGGACTGACTTGTCTATTTCTTCACCCCGTTCATATGTTTTGGATGAGTAGAAATTTTTCTCCAGCTAAACACTGGGAAAACCCCAGATATTGTTCTCCGTTTCCTGGAAAAGTTCCATTCTCTAGCTGTTGGCCTCATACTTCTCCTGGGCTACTGAACCAGACTGTTTACAAATTTGGTGTCATATCTGACCCTAAGATGAGCCTTCGATAGTGTAGTTTTGCCATTATCAAGACAGCCAATTTCTACTTCCATAATATTACAGGACTCTGTCATTGCCCAGCTCATTTTCTGCTGATGTCCTCATCCATGCTGCCCTTAGCTTTAGACTTCACTGATCTGATGTCTTAGGTATATGGTAGCATGAGAGATAATGGGAACTGCAGATGCTGGAGAATTCCAAGATAATAAAATGTGAGGCTGGAGGAGCACAGCAGGCCAAGCAGCATCTCAGGAGCACAAAAGCTGACGTTTCGGGCCTAGACCCTGATGGTTATGTAAATGGATTAATAATCCAAAGACCCTAATTAATGATCTGGAGAGATGAGTTCTAATCCTGCAGCACAGTTGTAAATTTAAATGCATTAACTAAATAAATCTGGAATAATAAGCTAGTAATGATCCATAAAGCTGTCAGATTATAATAAAAATCTTTTCTGTACTCCAGTGTTCTTCAGGGAATGAAGTTTGCAATCTTGCCCCATTCTGCTCTGTCTGTGATTCCAGACCTGCAGCAATGTGATTGACTCTTAACTATCCTCTGAAATGTTGTACTCAGTTGCAGTTAGAGATAAGCAGTAAATGCCGGCTCTTCCCACATTCTACAAATGAATTAGAGACCATCCATCTGGCTGCCCAGCTGCTTTCCAGTGTAAACCTGAAGCCATGTCCTAATGCATATGAAATCCGGCTCACTCATCCTCCATGTGCTTGCTGATCTACAATGACTGCTGCCTAAGCAGTGCTTCAGTGTTAAGTACTGCTTGTTTTCAAATCCCTCCATGATGTCACTCTCCCATCCCCTCTAATTGTCCACAATCCATGAATATCTGTGCTTTTGCCCATTCTGTACTTCTGACCAAGCCCAGTTTTAAGTGCTCTTCCTTTGGTGATTTTGATTTTAGCTGCCAAGGCACTAAGCTCTGGAATTCACCATCTAAATCTCAGTCTCTCTCTTTCGTAATTTAAGACTCTCCTCTAAATTTGTGTCTTTGGCCAAACATTTGGTCATCTGCACTAATACATTTCCATTTATGACTTGGTGTCAAGCTTTGTTTGATAATGCTCCTGTGAAATACCTTGAGGAATTTTACTATGTTAAGCACTCGAGAATATATATTGGTGCGGAATATGACAACCAACTTCTGTTTCCTCATTTCAGGGTTCCACAGTGGCCAGAGAAGCTAGTGACAAAGAAAAGGTAAATTATTAATTATTTTGGTGGTAAGTTATAGGTGGTAGCATGCACCAATAAGCTTTACAATTCAAAAATAAAGTATTTTAAAATGTAGTGATTATTTTGATAATTTGACTAAAATAAGAATTCAGTTAATTTGTTTTTTAGATTTTATCATTGATTTTCACACATATGTGAATGCATGTGTGTTTTGAAGTGTAACATTATATTGTCCTAATGTGATGCCAATAAGAAATGATAAAATATTGTTGCAAAAAACCTATTGTTGCCGTGACTCCTACAGGGGATTGAAACCTACAGTAAAGAAAGGGTAACAAAAACAGAAATTGCTGTACAAAGGTTAAGACTGCTTTGTGAAAAAGCTGAGAAGAGATTGATTGAGTTTATGGTAGCTGAGATATAACAAAATCAGTGACCTTCTCTATAACCAATCATCTCTTTTTTTTTGAGTACCTTCTGCCTTTACAAAATGTGTGGCCTTTCTTCACTTTTACACAATTAATTACTGGATACATGTTCTTTTTGGAGAGATGAAGGACTGGAATGAAATTCATTTTTTATTTCCCTTTCATTTTTTCCCTTCAGCTAATTACTGAAATGTTTCTCACATTAGAGCTCCATGGTTTACAGCATTTGAATTCACTTTTAAAGGTGACTTGGTCTGACATGGGATCTTCTCTGAAAATAAGATTAATAGAAAAATTCATCACTGTAGATCTACACTTCCCATTAGAAAGAAAATAAATAATTATGATGAAGAGTCACCGGACTCAAAATGTTAACTCAGCTTTCTTCCAAGTTCTGTTTCTGTTTCAAATGATTTTATGGGTTGAATTGGGAAAGCTTAACCTAGGAAATATCAGTGTCTTCAGGCAATACTTCTTCCAAATATTTTGTGGCACAATTGGTAACCAAAATAAGTGAATTGAGTGCACCAGCCAGAATAGCGGGTAATGTTTGCAATCTGTAAATGGGGACAATAAGTCATAAGAAGTAGATGCAAGAGTAGGCCATTCAATCCCTCATTCAATAAAATCATGGCTGACCTGCTTATGCCTTAACCCTGTTTTCTTTCTCCCATACCCAAAAGTTGCTTGTTGATAATATTTTGTTCATCACCATTTTGAGTAACATTCAATGACCCAGTCTCTCTTATTCTGTGGGGATGGAAACTTTGAGAGACATGAAGGACCCTCTCAGAGGAGAAATTCAATTTCATCTCAATCTTAAATGGGGAGAGCCCTTACTTTTAACCTGTCTCTCCTAGTTCTAAATTTCCCAATGAGAAGAAACATCCTCTGATCATCTAGCATCTATCCTGTCAGGTCTACTTAGAATTCTATGTTTCATTATGATCATATTTTGCCCTCAGAGTTTAGAATAGGCCCAACCTGCTCAACCTTTCCCCAAAACACAATCCCTTCATCTCAGAAATCGAACTAATGAACTTTCTCTGAATTGCTTCCCATGCAATTGTATGCAATTATGTTCTGCCCTAAGTAAGATGATCAGAGTTGCACACTACACACCATAATCTCAACAATGCCCTGTACAGTTGAACAAGACCCACCTACTTTTACGCTTCATTCCTTTATAATAAAGGGCAATATTCCATTTGCCTTCCTAATTACTTGCTGTATTTCCAAGCAAACATATTGTGATTTGTGTATAAGGACACCCAGATCCCTTTGTATCATGACGTTCTGTAGTCTCTCTCCATTGAAATAATATTTAATCATTACTCAGCTTTTCATATCTTTCTATTCAAGTGGACAACTTCAGATTTTCTCAATGATACACCAACTGCCAAATTTTGTCCATTCACTTAATCTATCTGGAGCCCTTTGCAGACTTTCTGTATCCTTCCCACTGTGGCTTCCTACCTATCCTTGTATTATTAACAAATATGATGACCTTACACTCATTCCTTTGTTCAAGTTGCTGATGCAAACTGTAAATAATTGTGGGCCCAGTACTGATTCCTGTAGTGTGTGCTTTTTTTAGTCATTCGTGAGATCACAGGCTATGCAGCATTTATTGCCCGTCCCTAATTGCCCAGAGGGTAGTTAATAGTCCACCACATTGCTGTAGGTCTGGAGTTACATGTAGACCAGACCGGGTGAGAATGGCAGTTTCTTTCCCTAAAGGGAACCAAATGTATTTTTCCAACAATCAACAATAGATTCACTGTCATCATTAGACTCTTAATTCCAGATATTTATTGAATTCGAATTCTACCATCTGCCATGGCGGGATTTGAACCTGGGTCCCCAGGACATTATTTGGGTCTTGGATTAACAGTCCAGCAATAATATGACACGGCCATCAGACTCCCCAAGTTACAATTTGCCAAGTGGAAGGACCCTTTTATCCTGATTCTGTTACCTGTTAATTAGCCAATCCTCTCTCTATCCATATTAATATATCAGCCCAGCGCCATGCACTCTTGAACTCTGTCTTTTGTGGTGCGTCACTGATCGCCATCTGAATTGCTGTGATAATATCCATCCTTATGTGACTGTAGTGGTCTGTAGTTTTGCAAAGTAGTGGTAGGAGTTTGCACTTTCTTTCCATCATGTGACTAACTAGTAGTGTGAGAGAGATTCTGGGTCACAAACTGTCAAGTTGACTCATTAGTCCAAACACCCTGTTCCTTTTTTGTGACTAATCCTTTATCTACACTAAAACACCATTTCAATACAGTACCACGAGATCTTATGTCACAGCCTTTTATGTGGCACCTTATCAAATACATTTGGAAAGCAAATTCTGCATCCACTGATTCCCCTTTCAGCATCCAGTGTGTTACATCTTTAGGGACTCTTTCCTCATAACACAACCTGTTCATCTCAGAAATCAAACCAATAAACTTCTTCTGAATTGCTTCCCATGCAATTATGGGCAATTATGGTCTGCCCTGAGTATAGTGACCAGAGTTGCATACCACACAACATAATCTTACCAATGGCCTGTACAGTTGTAACAAGACTTCCCTACTTTTATACTTTATTCCTTTATAATAAAGACCAAATAAATATGGCATAAATGAATTAGAAATTTGCTTCAGTGCAGAATATTTTTTTCTGCTTATTGATTCCTGTTTTAGAAGAAAAGGTTTAATCAATAGTATATGTTTATAGAAGTATATACTTAAAGTAGTGTAAGATGCAGAGTAAGGGTAAGGGTGGGTCAATTTAATTAGTACTGGGCTGCTTTGCCAAACAGCCAGTCCATGTCCAGTAGACTGGCCTGATTCTGTGTTGTGAATTTCTTTCTTTCTTGTCCTTCAAACATTTCTGATTTGAAATATCATTGATCTGTAAGGTCTCTGCAGAAATCCATAATCCAATTATTGACTGCTTATATAGGAAACAATTTTAGGTGAGTTCAGCAGTTTCCCTGACTAATATTAACGTAATGTCAAGCTAGCATTATCTGTAGAACCAAGAAGTAAAAAGGATTGGATTGAGAATAACAGTTTGTAATAAGCTTGTTTATTCGTTTGGTTCCCATCTTTTGGTGAAGGGGAGGTGAATTTATGGCTTACTCTGAAGCATAATTAGGAAGGAGAAACAAATGTTGGCCTCGTCAGCAATGCTCACATCCTGTGAAAGAATTAAAAATAAATGCTTCATTGCTGAGGAATAAAGTGTCAAGTTAGCAATAAGTATTTCCAAGTGCAATCTGAACAACCTGTGATCTGGACCTCTCTGATCTAGCTGGGCAGAAACAAATCTCTGAGAGAAAAACAGCAGCTGGTGCACAAAGTATTAAAACTGTCCCTACGTGGTTGCTCCAAATGAGATTGGTCATTTTATTTCAACTTGTATTGAAATTTGAGCTGTTTTGTCTTCTGGGGCAAGGAGCCAATTTTCAGTTAAACTTTGTCAAGCAGGGTCCTTTCAACCAAGAGACAAAAGAGATTTTCATCCATCAGCTTGTACAAAATTCCAGGTCTTTAGATCTCAGAGCTGACAGGACAATAGGTTAATTTCCTATGCCACTCAAACTCTTATTCTTAATAACTGCTTCACCAGCTTTATTGACAGAAGAACATGATAGTACAAATTAAGTAATTTATTTAGAAAATATTTGCAGGATTTTGCACCATTTCCTCTCCTACCTGAAACACTGGTTTAGTTTAATATCAAAACAAATTTATCTCATAATTTAAGAGATGCTTTAATTTAATGATCCAAACAAAAAATGCAAATGAACTGCATCATTAGTGTCGCTGTAACTTGCAGACACTTTAACCTTCATTTACGAGTAAATTGTGTTTCCTGTTTGCAGAAAAAAATGTTCAGCCGTTAAGTTTAAAGGTTAAGTTTCTCAAGAAATATTCTTAAGTTCCCTTGCAATGTATCTTTTCTTAGACAAGCTGCTACCTAGAAGTAGAAAAATAAATAGTGCGCCAAAATTTGCTGCACTGAGATATCTAACATCTGCTGTTAATTAGACTTATCCCATTTCCTTCAGCTCAAACTTTAACTCTCGACGTTCCTGAAAGTGCAAGCTGATGATGGCAGTAAGGAAACAGGACATCTGCGACCCAAATGAATAGCACAGCAAAGAAGATATTGCCTTAAGAAATAAGATTTAAGAATTGGCAAATAGGCAAAGGAAATACTTAAAAGGGGGATATATGAGAGGTTATGGATCAGATCTCAAATCATTTGCAGAAAAAAAAGGAGTGGGAGAGAAAAATCGGATTAAGAGAAAATAGAGGAAAAGGGGGATTTAACTCTAACATTTTTAAAATCTCCCTGAAAACCAAGACTTGCTGCAGATGTAGTCACTGTGAGCCACAATGGGGTCCACCAGCTCCCATGTCATGCAGGTACAACACATTACTTGGCCCTGCATCTTTATTTAATTGTTAATTTGATTTTAGGTTTCCTACTTGTCTTTTAGTTTGTAACCTGAAAATATTACTCCTATTTCCCTTCAATCTGAAAATAATCTGCAATAGATTGTCAAATTAGTAGCTATTACCAAATAATGAACTTATTATTTACCTGTGATGTCCCTCTTTCATGCTGGGCCCCTGATCCTGGGCTTCAATTTATCCTGTTTAAAAAAAATCTCTTACAAGCTATGAGCCAAAGAAATTAAGTGAAAGCATCTAATCCCCTCTGTGCTGAATTCCCACCCTGCATCCATATTCCCCAAACTACATACTCACTCAAGCTATGTCTGACTCCAGATGTGTGATCTCTTTCTTAACTGTGAAGTTTACCAATTCATAATTTACAGTACTCTTTTTACTATGGGTATGTAGGTGCAAGCATTATAAAGAGTGCTTAGTCATTTAAGCATTGATTTGCATTCCCAGTGAACTGAGATTTTTATGGCCATGCAGTTAAAATATTTGCAATCTGTATGCTGCAGTTTGGTAACATCAAAAAAGCTTTATGGTGTTAGATTGGCATGTAACAATACTGATGCATAGGTTTGAAACTCTGTCATAAAAACAATTCAAATTTAATAAAGAAGTAGTCTTGGATAAATTGTTGGTACTTAAAGTGACAGGGCACTTGTACAGAATGGGATGCATCCAAGGATTATGAAGGAAGCGAGGGTAGAAATTGTGAGGACATTGGCCATAGTCTTTCAATCTCTCCTCAACTCAGGCAGTGTCAGAAGACTAGGAAATTGCGAACAATTGCAGCCATGTTGAAGAAAGGTTGTAAGGCAAATCCTGATGATTACAAACCAGTTAGTTTAACTTCAGTGTTGGAGAAACTTCTAGAAATAGTTATTTGGGATAGAATTAGTAGTCACATGATAAAAAAAGAGTGCTGATTAGGAAGAGTTGGCACATATTTCTAAAAGGGAAATGGTATTTAAATAATTTGGAGTTTTTTTGAGGAGGTACCAGAAAGTATTGACAAGTGTTAAGACTATTGATGTGGTGTACATAGATTTCCAGAAGGTGTTTGATACAGTGCCACACAAACAGACTGTGAGGAATGTAGAAAGTCTTGATATAACAGAGACAGTAGCAACATTGACACAAAGTTGGCTGAGTGACAGGAAACAGAGAGTAATGGTCAATGGATATTTTTCAGGCTAGAGAAGTGTGTGTAGTGGAGTTCCCCAAGTGTCAGTATTGAGATCTTTGCTTTTCCATATGTCCATTAATGATCTGGATCTTGGTCCATAAGGAAAAATTTTTAAATTTGCAGACAATGCTAAACTTAGAACATTTATAAACTCTAGGAAGAACAGTGTGAAACTCCAAAAGAACATTAATAGGTTGGTGGAGTGGACAGATATGAGTCAGATGAGGTTCAATATAGAGAAGAATGAGGCAATGCAGTTTAGTTGGAAGAACATTGATAGACAACACAAAATGGGGGAGAATAATTTTAAAAGGTGTGCGGGAGCAGAGGAACCTAGGTGTGTATGTGCAAAGATCATTGAAGGTGGCTGCATAGATGGAGAAAGCACTTAATAATCTTTATTAACGGGTATAGACTACAAGAGCAAGGAGGTGCTGTTGAACTTGTACAAAACACTTCTACAAAACCCACTTGTTAGACATCAGCTGGAGTATTATATATCGTTGTGGACACCACCTTAGAAATATGCATTGGAGAGAGTGAAGAAACAATTTACATAAAAAGTTCCAGAAATGAGACGCTTCAGCTATGAAGATAGACTAAAGAAGTTGGGACTGTTCTCCTTGAAGAGAATAAGACTGACAGGAGATCTGATAAAAGGTTTGCAAAACCATGAGTGAGAGCAGATGGGGAGAAGTTGTTCTCATTCATGAAAGAATGAGAGGGCATAGATTTAAAGTGCTATGCAAACAATACAATGGTAATATGTGGGGGAAAAGACTTTTTCACACAGCAAGTAGTTGAAGTATGGAATTCGCTACCCGGATATGTTGTAGAGGCAGGTTTAGCTGAGGCATTCAAGGGGGCAATGGATGGTTATTTGGATAGAAATGGTAGGCAAGGATAGGGGAAATAGGTAGGAGATTGGCACTAGGTAAAAGAACCAGTACAGGCACAGTGGGACAAATGGTTACCTCTGCTGTAATGATACTGTAAAGTTGGGAGCACAGCGGGCCAGGCAGCATCAGAGGAACAGGATGGCTGATGTTTCAGACCCGAAACATCAGCTTTCCTGCTCTGCTGCTGCTGCCTAAACTTTACTGGACATCTGTTATTGTTGCTTTTGCCCGCTGGCTGTACATCCAGAAAAGAAATATTGGAATCATGCAAAGAGAGAATTCATTCCTTTTTTTACTCACCTCAGAAAAATGCAGACTGTAGGGAGGGGATACTGAATCTTAAAAAAAGTGACTTACTTGACTAGTGCTATTATTTTGATAGTTTTTTTTTCTGAACAGTGTTAATATTTTGACATTCACAATTTTTGGAAATTGTACTTTTTAATGGGTCTCTACATACTCATGAAAATGTTGGTTACTTTTAACTATGATTACTTGATATTTCAGAAATACAATTATACAAAACATATGAAGTTGAATTGTGTTTTCTTCAAGGCACAATGATTTTGCCATTTGCCTGCATTATATTGATTAGGCTTTACCATATGTAAATTAAACCCCTCTTTAAAATTGTATAACATTGGTTAGAAGATGTATTTGTTAATTAAGTGAAGAAGGTTTGCACTACTAAATATCCTTTCGTAATTTAGTTTAAAATTAGATTTTATATATGAAAAGCTGGTGGTATGTCAGATTAAAATGTTTCTTGATGTTAACTGATAGTAAAAGTAGAATTGTCTTTGAATTTAGGATTATGCTGCTATTCAGCACTTGTATAAAATTCTGCAGCAAATGCAGTAAATGTATATGGTGAAATAGAGTAGAAAATTACAGACCTGTATGTAACCTGTAAAGTTTTTTTAATGTAAAGTTTCCATTTTAGCTCATTTATTTTGCTTTGTTTGATTGACTGGTCATCACAAAGCTCATTTGTGCAAGAAGTTTGCTTGTGTGTTTTTAAAATACTTATTTTTCTCTTGTTTTCCCATGTTACATGATATCACTCACCACAATGCCGTTTATTCACACCTTCACATCTGCATGGATTTGGTCGTTTTTTTTACATCCAGACACTATTCCTGTCATGAGCCCTCCCTATCCATCCAGGCTGGGGACCAATACACACTAGCTTGTCTGTGCTAGTGGCTGTTTTTCTTTATATATGAAGTACCTTATTGGCATTACTTAATATGGTCATGTTAACCTTGACTATGCCATAAGGCAGCAATTCATTTTATTTTTATCTTTAAACCAAGAACATAGGCAAGATGTTGTTTAATGATTTTTTTTAAGTTGAGTTACTTCTCTTGCCCAACCCATCAATTTAAAATATCAGTAAAAACTAGGGTACTTGTTTGACATAAGGCTTTGCTTGCTACAAGCACAGTAGTGCTTGTGGTGTCCCTAAGTGGTGATGAACTGTGCACACATGAACCCAAAGGCTGGGCCACTGGGCATCTCTAATACCTCACCCCAACCCTGTAACTTTGACAGTAGGTTGACAGCTAGTGGGATGTTGTTAAGCAGGCCACAGACTGCATTTATGAGAACGGCCCGAGGATCTTGATGTTGACCGGACAGGGGTGAGGATCCGAGGACTGAGAACAGTGATGAGAACTAGGCTGATGGATGTGTGAAACTTAATGTAGGAATAGGCTCGGGAGTTTTTGATTAGTTGGTTTACACAGAAAAATTAGTGTGGGACGGGAAATTAGGGCACAGGAAAATTAGTATGGGACAATTTGAAAAGTTAATTTCCTATGGTTGCAAACACAAGTGGGGCTTTGGCAGCCATAGAGAGAATGAGTTGGGACACAAGAGGATAAAATTCCAGGGTTTACATTATTTTACTTCACTAGTAAAGCCAGCATTAGTTGGCTGCCTCTAATTGCCCTTGACTTGAGTGGCTTACCAAGCCATTTTAGAGGGTCAATCACACTGCTGTGGGTCTGGCCTCACACACAGGGCAAACCAGGTAAAGACAGCAGATGTTCTTCCTGGAAGGGCATCAGTGAAGCAGATGGCTGTTTGCAGGTATTGTGGTTACCATGACTGAGACTATGCTTCAATTCTGGATTTTATTTATTAAATGTCACTATAGGATTCAGATCCATGTCCCCAGATCAGATTGGATGAATGAAAGGGTGAGAGATTTCATTCTTAGAAATGACATAGACACCAGAGAGAACGTTGACTAAAATGGTGATGTTGAATTATAGTGAGTACAGCTCTCTAACCAGCAGCATGTGGATTCTAACCATGATACATACAGCAGCTTCAATTTTGTAAATACTGAGCAGCACAGAGTAATGATTTGGAGTGGATGAAACCATGTTTGCATAGATCATGTAGAGTTTCCCGTTTTGGTGCGACTGTGGGCCAGGTGCAAACTCTGAGCAACATGATGCTGGTTTTGAGAAGGGCTTTTTTCCCTTCAGTTTCTTGCCAAGCTTATTTGTTTATTGCTAAAGGGGAATATACCATTTTTTTAAAATAGTGCAGTCATTTATGGATGTAATTTTAGAACTGAATTTTTTTGAACAAATAATTTGAAATATTATCAGTACTGTTGAAAATAATTATCACAAAAAACGTAGCCCCCAACAGTAACCTGATTTAAGTAATTGGAGATTTTTTTGCCAGTTTTGCTACTGTATATTAGTCAGTTTCTTAGGTGTTTAACAAAAGCATATTCAAAGTCATTTGATATACTCATATTAAGTGTTCTTACAGTCCTAAAGAAGTTTGATTTTAATACCCTCCTTAGAGGCCTGTAAACAGCAATTGCAAGAAACATCCAATGGGGATGAACTCAGTTTGGGGCACAGGCAGTTTTGCTGTTGGGGCTGGCACCAAATGTGACATGGTTTAAACTTACATTGAAACTAATGGAAAATTGAATTGTGCTGAATGGAAGAAAATGTCTGTGGCAAATTTTTTTTGCATTGGTTTCACCAATTCCAGGTGAATTGCTTTAAAAAGAAATGGAATTAAATAGAAAGTGTGGCCATTTCCTGTTAAGAAGATGGTTCCTTTGGATATCTGACTGTTCCAAATTGAAATGACTTTATTTTAAACTTGAAACGTGTAGGATCATGTAGGCAAAAGTTCAATATGCTTCAATTTCAACATATTGCTTTTTTATCACAATACTTCAGCAGCATTTGGATATCCACTCAAAAGACGAATTGTTTCATGTTCTGTATTTTTAGAATGATACATTTGATCAACTGTGTTAATTCAGTGGTTTGTAGCAGCACAATTGCGTCACCTCTGGTTCATTGTCAAATTAAGAAAGCATTTAGAGTTTTGATTTGTTTGAATTTAGCCTAGTAATGTGAATTGAGTGTTACATCAATAAATAGATTGGAAACTTCCATGATCTTCCATTTTCTTGGACTATAACTTTGATAAATTTTGTTGCAGGCCAAAGAGCTACCAACGTACAAGGACAATGATTTTATAAATGATGGGCAAAAAATTTGCATTGATGAGAACAACAAAAAGATGTTCCTTGAAAAACTCAAAAAAGATGTTGAGGTAAGGAAGCAAAGTGCGGGTTGTGTTATAGTAGTTAACAATTTTACTAATTATTTTAGAGATAGTAGGAACTGCAGATGCTGGGGAATCTGAGATAACAAGGTGTGTAGGGCTGGATGAACACAGCAGGCCAAGCAGCCACAGAGGAGCAAGAAAGCTGACGTTTCGGGTGTGGACCCTTCTTCAGAAACAAAGTTACTAATTATTTTACTGTTTCTGCTACTTGTGCTTTAAGCAAATGTGACCGTATAAAAATGAACTGCAGGAAAGGCCAAACGGTCCACCAAGTCATAGAGATACACAGCACAGAAACAGATCCTTCAGTTCAACTCATCCATGCCAACAAGATATCCTGAATTAATCTTGTCCCATTTGCCAGCATTTAGCCCATATCCCTCTAAACACCTCCTATTCATATACCCATCCAGATGCCTTTTAAATGTTGTAATTGCACCAGCCTCCACCACTTCCTCTGGCAGCTCATTCCATACATGCACCACCCTCTGTGTGAAAAGGTTGCCCATTAGGTCCCTTTTAAACCTTTCCCCCTCACCTTAAACCTATGCCCTCTAGTTTTGGACTCCACCAGTCAGGGGAAAAGACCTTGTTTATTTACCCCAACCATGACCCTCATGATCTTATAAACCTCTATACGGTCACCCCTCAGCCTCTGATGCTCCGGGGAAAATAGACACAGCTTATTCAACATCTCCCTATAGCTCAAACCCTCCAACCCTGGCAGCAACATCGTAAATCTTTTTTGAACTCTTTCAAATTTCACAACAACCTTTCTATAGCAGGGAAACCAGCATTGCATGCTGTATCCTAAAAGTGACCTAAACGACGTCCTGTACAGCTACAACATGACCTCCCAACTCTTATAGTCAATGCACTGACCAAGAACGGAAAGCATACCGAACACCTTCTTCACCCAGAATATCTTCAGCCAAGATTTCATTCAGCTCACTCTATGGAAACATCAGTACAAAGCACAAAGTCAGCAACTTTGTACAGAGGTTCACTATTCTCTGAGAAAACAAAAAAACCCTATTATCTGTGCACTCATTAGTTTTGGATAGTGTAAATACATAAAGCTGTAAGATGTAGGAGCAGAAGTATGCCTTTAGGTCCATTGATTCTGCTCTGCCATTCAATGAAATCATGACTGATCTGATAATCCTCAACTCCACTTTCTTGCCCTATCCCCGTAATTTTGATTCCCTTTCTGATTAAAAATCAAGTCTATCTCAGCCTTGAATATACCTAACAATCCAGCCTCAATAGTACCCTGTGATAAGGAATTCCACAGATTGATTATCCTCAGAAAGAAAGAATATCTTTCTCCTCTCTATCCTAAATGGGCAACTTCTTAGTGAATGTAAACCCAACCTACTTACCTGCTCCTCATTAAAAAAAATCCCTGTATATCCAGATTCATCGGATGAACCTTCTCCAGACTGCCTCCAATGCCAGTGTAGCTTTGCTTCGATGAGGAGAGAAAACTGTTTACTGTATTCCACAGTAGTCTCATTTTTATCTATTTTTAACAAGACCTCTCTATTTTTATACTGTATTCCCTCTGAGATAAAGGTCAATAGTCCATTTTCTTTCCTGCTGACCTGATGCCAGGTAGTTTGCTAGCCCTCTGTGATTTATTCACATAGATCCCCCAGATCCTACTGTGCTGCAGCTTTCTTCAGTTTTTCTTTATTTAAATAATATTCTGCTCATCTATTCTTCTTACCAAAGTGCATAATCTCATTTTTTCCAACATAATATTCCATGTGTCAATTTTTTACTTGCTCACTTAAATGTCTACATCCCTTTGTAGGTTCTTTGACCCTCACTATTCCCACCTATTTTTGTGTCATCTACAGCCTTGATGTTAGCATATTTGCTTCCATCATCCAAGCTATCAATGTATATTCCAAATGATTGTGGCCCCCAAATGATCTTTCTGGCACACCACTAGACATGATTGACAACCTGAAAATGTCCCCTTTCTCCCAACTCTCGGTATAGCTCTGAAGTGAACCAGGCAGAGAGAGAAAATACAATATGTTTTTCTTGTGTTTATATTTTCAAAAGAAATTTTGACATCCATGTTGAAAATAGTAACTACTTACATAGACCTGTCCCTCGGCAACTATCGCTATCCCTCATTGGAGACGCTCTAGGAATTTATAATGAAAAGTTTAATATGAATTGCGTGAACATGTGATTTTTATTATAGATAATAGCATAATATGTTTACTGTGTGTTTATAGATTCTAGTATTTTCTTCTTGTGAAAATGTGAGCATGCATTTCCTTCATAATACCTTTCAAATGCCCACATGTAAATGATAACTTAATCTCTCAAACAAATTTCTCAAACTGTTCCCGCCCACCTTCCCTTGTACAGGTTGTTCTCCTATAACACGATGTTTGCATTCTTGTGTGACCTTGTGCCATAGAAAATCACGTTATAGAGAAATTGCTATACCTGTACAGCAGAAAGTTCATGCTATCCAAACAAGGTCCATTATTCATCAATCATGTTACAGCCAATTCACAATAACGAAACATGCATTATAGCAGAACTATTTGTACCATAAATGAAGAAACCAGGATAGAAATTGGGATTGTACAATAAAGGTCTGCAATAAAAGAAAATATGATAGCCCTTTAGTTGACTATGAGGCTGCACAATTTTATTTATTAGACCTTTGTAGTTTTAAAAGGAAACACCTGTGCTTACAACTAATGGTGTTTATATATTTTAATGTTCCTTTCTTTACGAATAGCACATCTGAGTTTCTGTGAACATGTCAATGGAATCCTTTTAATTTAATCAAAGCTTTACATTCTTCATTTCTATTGCACATCAGATGTCCATCAATCAAATACAATATCTGTGATGTACTTATTTATATGTAACATAGTTTTCTGTAGGAAGAGAAGATGCATAAGTTCATGATTAATGCTGGAGAATAACCTCAAAATGGACCTGTATCCAACCACCACCTCCCCAGCTTCTGTTATCTATTTAATTCGAAATTATATCCATAAAGTAGCAAAAACCTATAATTTAGCAGAAAGATATTGCATTGCTTTTTATAATCCATAGATAGCCCTATTTTAGAGGCAAACCAAGCCCCAGTGCATTGTTTTATTCATTCGTGAGAGGTGGTTATCTGTGGTAAGGTCAGCATATGTTACACATTCCCATGAGCTTTATTCATACCTGGTTGAATAGCAGAGACTCTGACTAACATTTCTACCCATCCTTCAATATGGTCTTAATGCTAGAGTTATAACTGCTACAGTCCTGTTGAAAAGAGAGTTGAGAGAAATTAAAACAGACGTAACAGGCCATTTAGACTAATATTCATGGTGGATAAACTAAACAATGATCTGGGACTAAATCAATTGGTACTTGGAAAGAGATGAGTTAAACAATTGCAACCAGCATAAATGTATTAAATGTAAATTTTCTTTGAGTAATTTCAGTTCTTCAACGTGCCAAGGGAAATGGTTGATGAGGGCAGTATGATTGATATTATGTTTCTGGACTCTTTGTTTTGAAGGATTGTGATTTAGCTCCAGTATGCAAATGATACTTGTATGAGCATTTATACAGAAAATGAGATCCACGTCATTGTTAACCCTTTTCATAAGGCATGAAAAAATGAGCCAAAAATCTAAGTCCTTTTCTAACCCACTCCTACAGCACACCACCTCCCCCAGTTCTTTAATGTCAGTGATTAGATCGTGGAATGTGTGGATGATATTACATCTTGAGAGTCTCCCCTAGATGAAGGCAGACATAGAAAACAAACTTAATCTTCACTGCCAATGTTCCCTTTCGCCTTTAGCTGATTGAGGAAAGGAGTATTTAAGGATCAGGATCTCAAACTGAAGACCAAGTCATGGCTTACCAGGCAGCAATGATTCTCATGTTCCTGTAAACTAAGGAGGATTAGACAATTTACAGTAGTCACCTCAAAGCACAAGAATGGTACCATCAATGATCACTTCATAAGATTGTCCAAATCTGGTGACAAGAAAGATGCTCAATAGCAATGTGCTCTCCCAAGCTGATATGTTTGAGGTAATAATCACTAAAAACCACCTCCCCTGTGGGGTGACATGTTACTCATATATGCCTGACACCAGACACCCAAACCAAATATTCCACTCTGAACCTTGTCACAGGAGAAGACTCCCTCCAGCTGAATTCCAGAGGTGAGGTGAGAGTGACAGCCCTTGATATCAAGGCTGTATTTGATCAAGTGCGGCATCAAGGAACCATAGTAAAACTGAAATCATTGGGTATCAGGGGCAAACTTTCAAGTGGTTGGAGCCATACCTGGCACATAGGAAGATGCTTGTGGTTGTGGGAGGTCAATCATCTCAGCTCCAGGACATCTCTGCAGGAGTTCCTCAGGGTAGTGTTCTCAGCCCAACCATCTTCAGCTGCTTCATCACTGACCTTCCCTCCATCACAAGGTCAGAAGTGGCTATGTTTGCCAACGATTGCACAATGTTCAACACCGTTTGTGACTCCTCAGATACTGAAGTAGTCCATGCTCAAATGCAACAAGATCTGGACAATATCCAGGCTTGGACTGACAAATGGCAAGTGACATTTGTGCCACACAAATGCCAGGCTATGACCATCACCAATAAGAGACAATCTGACCACCACCACTTGACATTCAATGGTGTAACCATCACTGGATCCCCGACTATCAACATCCTGGGTGTTACCATTGGCCAGAAACTCAACTGGACTCACCACATAAACACAGTGGCTACAAGAGTAGGAATGCTTTGGTGGGTAAGTCACCTCTTGACTCCTGAAAGCCTGTCCACCATCTGCAAGGCTCAAGTCAGGAGTGTGATGGAATACTCCCCACTTGTCTGGATGAGTGCAGTATGAACAACACTCAAGAAACTTGACACCATCCAGGACAAAGCAGCCCGCTTGATTGACACTACGTCATAAGCATCCACTCCCTCCACCACCGATGCTCAATAACAGCAGTGTGCACTATCTACAAGATGTACCGCAGAAATTCACTAAAAATCAACAGAAAGTCCCTTCCAAATCCACGACCGCTTCCATCTAGAAGCATAAGGCCAGCAAATATGTGGGAACACCACCACCTCCAAGCCACTCACCATCCTAACCTTGGAAATGTATCAAAGCTTCTTCACTGCCGCTGGGTCAAAATCCTGAATTCCCTACCTAGTGGCATTGTGGGTCAACCCACAGCAAGTAGAATGCAGCAGTTCAAGAAGGCAGCTCACCGCCATCTTCTCAAGGCCAACTAGGGACGGGCAATAAAATGCTGGCCGGACATCCCACAAATAATTTTTTTTTGTAATGACTAGAAACCTCCCTGCAGAACAGCGAAAATGTTTTAGGCGATAATGGAAGTGCCTCAAAATGTCCTAGAAGTGACCAAATGTTCTTGACTACTGTTAGAAGTCCCTAGTTTGAGTGATGAATCTTCTCCATTTTCATTCAGAAAGGCGTCAAATGCATTATGAGAATCATCTGGAATGCACAGAGACGAAGTTGCGATGTCGGAGAGAATGCACAAACCCTCAAACATCGACTGCCAGACTCTTCAAGTACAACCTACCCCATGTGTGGCAGTCGGCAGACCCTACATCGGACAAATGAGTAATCTCAAAACCTAGAGACCTGATGTGCCAGCAAATCATCCACAATCCCGAGGCACTGCCAAATAAGAAGAAAATAAAGTGCCACGTAATTAACTTGCCAGCAAAATTAAAGTTTGTGAAATCAAAGAGCTAGAATTGGCCAATGGGACAAAAAGTGTGAATGTCCTTCAGTGGAAGGAAGATGTACGGGAATGTCTCCCAGAGGTCAATATTACAATCATTGCTCTTGTTCAATATGTTCATGTACTGGACCCTGGAATGCAGGCCATAATTATAAAATTTGCAAATGACAATGTGTGAGCAGTAGTAAAGTGAAGAGGACAGTAACAGATTGCAGAAGGACATTAAACAGAGTGGTGAAACTGGCAGCAAATGGCAGATGAAAGTTAACGCAGCAAAGTACAAAATAATGCACTTTGGAAAGAAGAATGACAGGAAGCAATATAAACTACCTGAAACAATTTTGAAGGGGCATGCTGGAACAGAGGATCTATGTGCCAGGACATATTGAGAAGAGCTTTTTTTGAAATAAAAGGTATACAGGATTCTTGGTTTTACAAATGGAAGCATTGCGTTCGGAAGCTAAGGAAACTATGCTTGACCACTGTAAATCAACAGTGAAGTTCCAGCTACAATATTGTGTGGCCTTCCGGCAACTACAGTTTTGAAAGTACATCAAGATTTTGGAGAAATTGTGAAGAAATTTTTTTTTTTGAATGGCACCAGTAATGAGGGAGATGAGATGTTGAACCTGTTCTTCACAGAGAAGGTTACAGAGATTTGATTTAGGCATAAAAAAAATCACAAATGACTTTATCAAATGGTTATTCTTCACGAGTCAAGACATTAGGGAAGGGATGGTGTCGTAGTGGTAATGTCACTGGATTAGTAACCATTGGCCCAAGTTTACGTGGCCTAGACCTTGGTGTACAGGGCGTACTTTCAAAGGTTGCAGAAGATGCAAAAATTGGAAGCATTGTACACCTTGAGGAGACTAATGTAGAACCTAAAAGAGTAAAGGCACGTTGGTGTAATAGGAGACAGATGGCTGATGGTGTTCAATGTTGAGAAATGCAACATGATTTATTTTAATAGGAAGAACATGGTGAGACAATTTTTTTATTTAAAAAGGCACAGTTCTGAAGGAAGTGAGAGAGAAGTGATTGAAATTGGCAAGGATAAGGTTGAGAGAGCAGTTAATAAAACAGACAGTATCCTGGGCTCTCTGAATAGGAGCTTAAAGTACCAGAGCAAGAAGATTGTTTGAGTATTTGTAAGGCAATAGTTTAGCCTCAGTGGACCACTGCAGCCATTTTGAGACACCACATTTTGAGGAAGGATGCAAAGACATTGGACAGAGTGCAGACATATTTTGCAAGAATGGATCCAGGGTCGAGGAACTCCAGTTTTGAAGACAGATTGGAGAGGTTTGGACTGTTTTAACTGAAGAAAAGTAGGGTCAGAGGAGATTTGATTGAAATATTCAAAATCCTGAGCAGGCTGTGTTGTGGTTTGTTGTAGATTGAGGGGAATCCACAATTTTTATTGAGCAGCTTTTAATTGTTTACAGGAAGAAACCTTGAAGATGTGAATTTTCCATGCTGTGTATTCTTTCCCTCAGACTCATTGCCAATGGTAAGGAGATAATGGCAGATCCACAAAACTCAAGAGCCATTACTAAATGTTTGACTCTGAAGTCAGTTCAAGATCTTCAAAGATAAAGTAAACAGTAGGCAGTTTATTGCACAAATGTAAAGTATAAAGAGTTCACAGGAACATGTTTGTCAGTGTTGATACTTGTGCTAGAAGCCTCCTATGTTTCTCCCCTGACTGAGAGACATCATGACAGCATGTGGATCTGCTAATTTCACTCTTCCAGTTATTAATCCTTTTGAACCTATACATGGTATCTGCCCCATTCCATGTCTTCGTACTAATTAGTATGTTATTATCACAGGAGATTGATTGATTTTGTTGCTAGTTTTTTATGAGGAAACTTTATCTTTGTGGCTTTTCAGTGTCACTGTTCTGCTTTTACACATCTTCTAAAGAAATTACCTATTTTTGATGCCACAATATTGGCAGTGTCTTCTGACATCTTGCATTTGTCCTCCCAGCTGTTTCTTCTTTTCCTGTGTTTCTTTCACTGCCATGTTCTTAGGAAATCTACGGAGTTTACTCATTTCCTTGTGATGAGGTTTTTCCAGTCCTCTAAGGATTCATCAGTTTTATTTCCAAATCTCTGCTTGTCTTAACAATTAATTGGTTTTCTTCAGTGAGGTCTTCTTTTATCTTTAATAATCCTGACAAAGTCTTATCAGCAATAGCTGTAACTGTGAAATCTCCAATTATCTCTGACTTCAAATCACCATATTTACTGTTCTCAAATAATCTGTGTAGATCAAAAAGGAACAATTGTCAGAGCATGTAGGTGGCTCTTCATTGCAACTACAAATACATCTTTGTAAATATATTGCTGTTTAAAAACCAAGCTACACAGCTTACCTGTCCTTGGCATCATTCCATCTTCAAAGCCTGTCTGAATGAATGCTACTCTTGCCCCAGTGCTCACTGTAGCCTCACATCTGATTGTTCAATGTGGCCCTTCCCATCCTGGAAAATCTTTTAAACAGTTGAAAACCTTCACTCTCATTCAGCAACAGCAAAAGTTAAGAAAAAACAAACAGAATAAAAACTGAAAGAACCGCAGATGCTGGAAATCAGAAATAAAAAACAAATTTTCTGGAAAAGCTCAGCAAGTCCGGCAGCATCTGTGGAGAGAAATTAGAGTTAATGTTTTAGGTCCAGTGACACCTTCTCAGAACTGTTTTGTTGAAAGGAACAAACAGAAACTGCCTTTGCTTTTGGGAACAGGCGGGAACTAATTATCTTTTAAGCAGCAACAAATTTACAATCAATTAGGAATCATTACATCCAGCTCACGTTTGTTGGAACCATGCATCATGTAAGCCTAGTCTGACTTGTTGCATCTGATGCTGCAATACTCGGTCGTCTTGAAGTTGATGTTCCTCCTGCTCAAGGTCGTCTTCATTCTCTGTGGAAACAGCTGTCACTCTCCCAACTCTTTGCCTTCTCCAGTTACGCAAAGCGCAATGCTCAAGGAATATGTGACTCCCTCTGTTTGGAGTGTGTCGCTAAGACCTTCAGACTGTACCAAGCATCAGAACATACTTTTCAGCAAGCCTCTAGTCTGCACCATGAAGCCCTAGTGAAGAAAGGGCTGCAATGTATCTACTTTTGGCCTCAATCGGGGTGTTGCGTAACAGGGACATCAGTGGTTGCAGGTGGTAACCCTTGTCTCCCACTATCTGTCCTTGCGTGACATCCAAACTTTGGTATTTTTAGACATTATTCCATACAGTGGGCCATTAAGGACTCTGACAAGGAGAGCCAAAGAATGCCTCTAAGGTGAGACAATGGACTAGTGGTGTTGTCGCTAGATTATTAATCCAGAAACTCAGCTGAAGGTGAGGCCCAAGTTTGCCACCCACCACAGTAAATGGTGGAATTTGAATGAAATGAAAATTTAGAATTAAAAGTCTAATGATGACCGTGAAGCCATTGTCGATTGTCAGGAAGAACCCATGGGGCTCATTAATGACCTTTTACAGTAAGAAACTGCCTACGTGTGAACCCAGACTGTCAGCAATGTGGTATACTGTCAACCAGGCAATGAATACTGACCTAGCGAGCGATACCCTCATCCTGTCAATTAACTTTTTTTTAAAAATGGACCTTTGACGTGGCAAACTTTTTCAGATGAGCTGTGTTGTGTAAATAGAGCAGGAGATTGTAAGTACTGTATGGTTACAGATAATATATTGGTGTCAATCCACCCACATGACCCAAGAAACACAACATTGTATAGTACAGCATGTTGGCAAAAATAACAGTTTAAGATGAGGGGAAATCTTCCCTGTGCCCTTAGGCAGCCTGTGAGATTTTGGATTCTGTTTTTGTCTTCTTGGCCCACAAGTGCTATCTTTAAGGTAGTATCAGAGATAATGGGAACTGCAGATGCTGGAGAATTCCAAGATAATAAAATGTGAGGCTGGATGAACACAGCAGGCCAAGCAGCATCTCAGGAGCATAAAAGCTGACGTTTCGGGCCTAGACCCTTCATCAGAGAGGGGGATGGGGGGAGGGAACTGGAATAAATAGGGAGAGAGGGGGAGGCGGACCGAAGATGGAGAGTAAAGAAGATAGGTGGAGAGAGTATAGGTGGGGAGGTAGGGTGGGGATAAGTCAGTCCAGGGAAGACGGACAGGTCAAGGAGGTGGGATGAGGTTAGTAGGTAGATGGGGGTGCGGCTTGGGGTGGGAGGAAGGGATGGGTGAGAGGAAGAACAGGTTAGGGAGGCAGAGACAGGTTGGACTGGTTTTGGGATGCAGTGGGTGGGGGGGAAGAGCTGGGCTGGTTGTGTGGTGCAGTGGGGGGAGGGGACGAACTGGGCTGGTTTAGGGATGCAGTAGGGGAAGGGGAGATATTGAAACTGGTGAAGTCCACATTGATACCATATGGCTGCAGGGTTCCCAGGCGGAATATGAGTTGCTGTTCCTGCAACCTTCGGGTGGCATCATTGTGGCAGTGCAGGAGGCCCATGATGGACATGTCATCAAGAGAATGGGAGGGGGAGTGGAAATGGTTTGCGACTGGGAGGTGCAGTTGCGGCCCGTTTCCATCTCCTTCCCAAAATCCACAAACCTGCCTGCCCTGGTCGACCCATCGTCTCAGCCTGCTCCTGCCCCACCGAACTCATCTCCACCTATCTGGACTCCATTTTCTCCCCTTTGGTCCAGGAACTCCCCACCTACGTCCGTGACACCACCCACGCCCTCCATCTCCTCCAGGACTTCCAATTCCCTGGCCCCCAACACCTCATATTCACCATGGACGTCCAGTCCCTGTACACCTGCATTCCGCATGGAGATGGCCTCCAGGCCCTCCGCTTCTTCCTGTCCCACAGGCCCGACCAGTCCCCCTCCACCGACACTCTCATCGGCCTAGCTGAACTTGTCCTCACACTCAACAACTTCTCTTTTGACTCCTCCCACTTCCTACAGACTAAGGGGGTGGCCATGGGCACCCGCATGGGCCCCAGCTATGCCTGCCTCTTTGTAGGTTACGTGGAACAGTCCCTCTTCCGCACCTACACAGGCCCCAAACCCCACCTCTTCCTCCGGTACATTGATGACTGTATCGGCGCCGCCTCTTGCTCCCCAGAGGAGCTCGAACAGTTCATCCACTTCACCAACACCTTCCACCCCAACCTTCAGTTCACCTGGGCCATCTCCAGCGCATCCCTCACCTTCCTGGACCTCTCAGTCTCCATCTCATGCAACCAGCTTGTAATTGATGTCCATTTCAAGCCCACCGACTCCCACAGCTACCTAGAATACACCTCCTCCCACCCACCCTCCTGCAAAAATTCCATCCCCTATTCCCAATTCCTCCGCCTCCGCCCCCACGATAAGACATTCCACTCCCGCACATCCCAGATGTCCAAGTTCTTCAAGGACTGCAACTTTCCCCCCACAGTGATCGAGAACGCCCTTGACCGCGTCTCCCGTATTTCCCGCAACACATCCCTCACACCCCGCCCCCGCCACAACCGCCCTAAGAGGATCCCCCTCGTTCTCACACACCACCCTACCAACCTCCGGATACAACGCATCATCCTCCGACACTTCCGCCATTTACAATCCGACCCCACCACCCAAGACATTTTTCCATCCCCTCCCCTGTCTGCTTTCCGGAGAGACCACTCTCTCCGTGACTCCCTTGTTCGCTCCACTCTGCCCTCCCACCCCACCACACCCGGCACCTTCCCCTGCAACCGCAGGAAATGCTACACTTGTCTCCACACCACCTCCCTCACCCCTATCGCAGGCCCCAAGATGACATTCCACATTAAGCAGAGGTTCACCTGCACATCTGCCAACGTGGTATACTGCATCCACTGTACCCGGTGCGGCTTCCTCTACATTGGGGAAACCAAGCGGAGGCTTGGAGACCGCTATCGTTAAGGTCACTGGTGACCACTTCTGCCTCAAAAGATGACTTTTTTTCAATTTGCAATGATCAGTGACATGGTCAAGATTGCTTGTGAGCAGGATATTTATCCCAGGCAAAAATAAAACGAACAACTGCAGACACTGGAGATCTGAAATAAAAACAGAAATTGCTGGTGGAATTCAGCAGATCTGACAGAATTTATGGAGAAGAAAAAGCTGATAATGGGGACCATAAGTAGGAGAAAATGATGTGGAGGTGCTAGTGTTTGACTGGGGTGGTCAAGGCCAGAAATCACATGACACCAGGTTATAGTCCAACAGGTTTATGTGAAAACACAAGTTTTCAGAGCATTAATGCTTCTTCAGGTATTACTGACAGAGGTGGCATCAGACACAGAATTTATAAGTAAAAGACCAAAGGGTCACTCCACTGATGAGGATGTACTAAACAAACCTAAGATACTGTTAAATCTTTAGTTAGTTAGTATGTTTTAATTGATCAATATATACATATATAAATCCCTGAATTCTTTTCAAGTCTCTGCCCTGAGAGAAATAAATGTTTTATCATTGTAAAGAAGAGGTGACATTTTAGGTCAGACACTGCATGTTAGGTGTGAGACCTTGTTTAGAGTCTGTTTCTGTCTCGGTTTAGAGTCAGACTGGTTTTCTATCTCAAGTAGGATTTTATAAAACGCCACATTGTCTATAAATTATCTACTTTTTAAACAAAATAGAATGTGTCTGCAAGTATTGTCACCCCATCGATTCACGTGTGTGTGGAGGGAGAGAGAAAGAGAGAGATTGCATGTGTGTGGAGGGGGAGAGAGAGAAAGACTGCATGTGGGTGTGGAGAGAGTGAGACTGCATGTGGGTGTGGGGAGAGTGAGAGAGACTGCATGTAGGTGTGAAGGGGAAGAGAGAGAGAGACAGCATGTGGGTGTGGAGAGAGTGAGAGACTGCATGTGGGTGTGGAGAGAGTGAGAGACTGCATGTGGGTGTGGAGAGAGTGAGAGACTGCATGTGGGTGTGGAGAGAGAGAGAGACTGCATGTGGGTGTGGAGAGAGAGAGAGACAGCATGTGGGTGTGAAGGGGGAGAGAGAGAGAGAGACAGCATGGTGTGGAAGGGCAGAGAGAGAGTGAGAGAGACTGCACGTGGGTGTGGAGAGAGTGAGAGAGACTGCACGTGGGTGTGGAGAGAGTGAGAGGACTGCACGTGGGTGTGGAGAGAGTGAGAGAGACTGCACGTGGGTGTGGAGGGGGTGAGGGGGAGAGACTGTATGTGGGTGTGAAGGGGAGAGAGATTGTATGTGGGTGTGGAGGGGGGTAGAGAGAGAGAGAGAGACTGCATGTGGATGTGGAGAGAGTGAGAGAGAGAGACTACATGTGGGTGTGGAGAGAGTGAGAGAGAGACTGCATGTGGGTGTGGAAGGGGAGAGAGAGAGACTGTATGTTGGTGTGGAGGGGGAGAGAGAGGGAGAGAGAGACTGCATGTTGGTGTGGAGGGGGAGAGAGAGGGAGAGAGAGACTGCATGTTGGTGTGGAGGGGGAGAGAGTGAGAGAAAGACTGCATGTGGGTGTGGGGGGGGGGCGAGAGACAGACTGCATGTGGGTGTGGAAGGGTGGGGAGAGAGAGAGAGAGACTGCATGTGGGTGTGGAGAGAGTGAGAGAGAGAGACTACATGTGGGTGTGGAGGAGGAGAGAGAGAGACTGTATGTCGGTGTGGGGGGTGCGAGAGACAGACTGCATGTGGGTGTGGAAGGGCGGGGAGAGAGAGAGAGACTGCATGTGGGTGTCGAGGGGGGGAGAGAGAGAGACTGCATGTGGGTGTGGCTGGGGTGAGAGACTGCATGTGGTTGTGGGGATGCGGAGAGAGGGAGGGAGAGAGAGAGAGAGACTGCATGTGGGTGTGGAAGGGGAGGAGAGAGAGAGACTGCATGTAGGTGTGGAGGGGGAGAGAGAGAGACTGCATGTGGGTGTCGAGGGGGGGAGAGAGAGAGAGTGCATGTGGATGTCGGTGGGGGAGAGAGAGAGAGAGAGAGGCATGTGGGTGTGTGGAAGGGGGAAGAGAGACAGAGAGAGAGAGAGAGACTGCATGTGGGTGTGAAGGGAGAGAGAGAGAGAGACTGCATGTGGGTGTGAAGGGAGAGAGAGAGAGAGACTGCATGTGGGTGTGAAGGGAGAGAGAGAGAGAGACTGCATGTGGGTGTGAAGGGAGAGAGAGAGAGAGACTGCATGTGGGTGTGAAGGGAGAGAGAGAGAGAGACTGCATGTGGGTGTGAAGGGAGAGAGAGAGAGAGACTGCATGTGGGTGTGAAGGGAGAGAGAGAGAGAGACTGCATGTGGGTGTGAAGGGAGAGAGAGAGAGAGACTGCATGTGGGTGTGAAGGGAGAGAGAGGCTGCATGTGGGTGTGGAGGGGGGAGAGAGCGAGAGACTGCATGTGGGTGTGGAGAGAGTGAAAGACTGCATGTGGGTGTGGAGAGAATCTGAGAGAGAGACTACATGTGGGTGTGGAGGGGGGGAGAGAGAGAGAGACTGCATGTGGGTGTGGAGGGGGGGAGAGAGAGAGAGACTGCATGTGGTTGTGGAGGGGGAGAGACTGCATGTGGGTGTGGGGGCGGGGAGAGAGTGAGAAAGACTGCATGTGGGTGTGGAGAGAGTGAGAGACTGCATGTGGGTGTGGAGAGAGTGAGAGACTGCATGTGGGTGTGGAGGGGGAGAGAGAGAGAGACTGCATGTGGGTGTGGAGGGGGAGAGAGTGTGAGAAAGACTGCATGTGGGTGTGGAGAGAGTGAGAGACTGCATGTGGTTGTGGAGGGGGAGAGAGAGGGAGAGAGAGACTGCATGTGGGTGTGGACGGGGTGGGAGAGAGAGACTGCATGTGGGTGTGGAGGGGGGAGAGAGAGAGACTGCATGTGGGTGTCGAGAGGGGGAGAGAGAGAGTGCATGTGGGTGTGGAGGGGGGAAGCGAGAGAGAGACTGCATGTGGGTGTGGACGGGGGGAGCGAGAGAGACTGCATGTGGGTGTGGAGGGGGGGAGAGAGAGACAGACTGCATGTGGGTGTGAAGGGGGGGAGAGAGAGAGTGCATGTGGGTGTCGAAGGGGGGGAGAGAGAGAGTGCATGTGGGTGTCGAAGGGGGGAGAGAGAGAGTGCATGTGGGTGTCGAAGGGGGGGGGAGAGAGAGTGCATGTGGGTGTCGAAGGGGGGGAGAGAGAGAGTGCATGTGGGTGTCGAAGGGGGGGGAGAGAGAGAGTGCATGTGGGTGTCGAGTGGGGGGTGAGAGAGACAGACTGCATGTGGGTGTCGAGTGGGGGGAGAGAGAGACAGACTGCATGTGGGTGTCGAGTGGGGGGAGAGAGAGACAGACTGCATGTGGGTGTGAAGGGGGGGAGAGACTGCATGTGGGTGTCGAAGGGGGGGAGAGAGAGAGTGCATGTGGGTGTCGAAGGGGGGAGAGAGAGAGTGCATGTGGGTGTCGAAGGGGGGAGAGAGAGAGTGCATGTGGGTGTCGAAGGGGGGAGAGAGAGACTGCATGTGGGTGTCGAAGGGGGGAGAGAGAGACTGCATGTGGGTGTCGAAGGGGGGGAGAGAGAGAGTGCATGTGGGTGCCGAAGGGGGGGAGAGAGAGAGTGCATGTGGGTGTCGAGGTGGGGGGGGAGAGAGAGACAGAGACTGCATGTGGGTGTGAAGGGATAGACAGAGTGAGAGAGAGAGAGAGAGAGAGACTGCATGTGGGTGTGGTGGGGGGAAGCGAGAGAGAGACTGCATGTGGGTGTGGGGCGGGGGGGGGAGAGAGACAGAGACTGCATGTGGGTGTGAAGGGATAGACAGAGTGAGAGAGAGAGAGAGAGAGAGACTGCATGTGGGTGTGGAGGGGGGGGAGAGAGAGACTGCATGTGGGTGTAGAGGCGGGGGGAGAGAGAGACTGCATGTGGGTGTAGAGGCGGGGGGAAGAGAGAGACTGCATGTGGGTGTAGAGGCGGGGGGAGAGAGAGACTGCATGTGGGTGTAGAGGCGGGGGGAGAGAGAGACTGCATGTGGGTGTAGAGGCGGGGGGAGAGAGAGACTGCATGTGGGTGTAGAGGCGGGGGGAGAGAGAGACTGCATGTGGGTGTAGAGGCGGGGGGAGAGAGAGACTGCATGTGGGTGTGGAGGGGGGGAGAGAGACTGCATGTGGGTGTGGGGGGGGGGGAGAGAGACTGCATGTGGGTGTGGGGGGGGGAGAGAGACTGCATGTGGGTGTGGGGGGGGGAGAGAGACTGCATGTGGGTGTGGGGGGGGGGAGAGAGACTGCATGTGGGTGTGGGGGGGGAGAGAGACTGCATGTGGGTGTGGGGGGGGGGGAGAGAGACTGCATGTGGGTGTGGGGGGGGGGGAGAGAGACTGCATGTGGGTGTGGGGGGGGGGAGAGAGACTGCATGTGGGTGTGGGGGGGGGGGGAGAGAGACTGCATGTGGGTGTGGGGGGGGGGGGAGAGAGACTGCATGTGGGTGTGGGGGTGGGGGAGAGAGACTGCATGTGGGTGTGGGGGGGGGGAGAGAGACTGCATGTGGGTGTGGGGGGGGGGGAGAGAGACTGCATGTGGGTGTGGGGGGGGGGAGAGAGACTGCATGTGGGTGTGGGGGGGGGGGGAGAGAGACTGCATGTGGGTGTGGGGGGGGGGGAGAGAGACTGCATGTGGGTGTGGGGGGGGGGAGAGAGACTGCATGTGGGTGTGGGGGGGGGGGAGAGAGACTGCGTGTGGGGGGGGAGAGAGACTGGGTGTGGGGGGGGGGAGAGAGACTGGGTGTGGGGGGGGAGAGAGACTGGGTGTGGGGGGGGGAGAGAGACTGGGTGTGGGGGGGGGAGAGAGACTGGGTGTGGGTGTGGAGGGGGGAGAGAGAGAGACTGCATGTGGGTGTGGGGGGGGGGAAGAGAGAGAGAGTGCATGTGGGTGTCGAAGGGGGGGAGAGAGAGAGTGCATGTGGGTGTCGAAGGGGGGGAGAGAGAGAGTGCATGTGGGTGTCGAAGGGGGGGAGAGAGAGAGTGCATGTGGGTGTCGAAGGGGGGGAGAGAGAGAGTGCATGTGGGTGTCGAAGGGGGGGAGAGAGAGAGTGCATGTGGGTGTCGAAGGGGGGGAGAGAGAGAGTGCATGTGGGTGTCGAAGGGGGGGAGAGAGAGAGTGCATGTGGGTGTCGAAGGGGGGGAGAGAGAGAGTGCATGTGGGTGTCGAAGGGGGGAGAGCGAGAGTGCATGTGGGTGTCGAAGGGGGGGAGAGAGAGAGTGCATGTGGGTGTCGAGTGGGGGGAGAGAGAGACAGAGACTGCATGTGGGTGTCGAGTGGGGGGAGAGAGAGACAGAGACTGCATGTGGGTGTCGAGTGGGGGGAGAGAGAGACAGAGACTGCATGTGGGTGTCGAGTGGGGGGAGAGAGAGAGACAGAGACTGCATGTGGGTGTCGAGTGGGGGGAGAGAGAGACAGAGACTGCATGTGGGTGTCGAGTGGGGGGAGAGAGAGAGAGAGACTGCATGTGGGTGTGAAGGGATAGACAGAGTGAGAGGGAGAGAGAGAGAGACTGCATGTGGGTGTGAAGGGATAGACAGAGTGAGAGAGAGAGACTGCATGTGGGTGTGAAGGGATAGACAGAGTGAGAGAGAGAGAGAGAGAGACTGCATGTGGGTGTGAAGGGATAGACAGAGTGAGAGAGAGAGAGACTGCATGTGGGTGTGAAGGGATAGACAGAGTGAGAGAGAGAGAGAGAGAGAGAGACTGCATGTGGGTGTGAAGGGATAGACAGAGTGAGAGAGAGAGAGAGAGAGACTGCATGTGGGTGTGAAGGGGGGGAGAGACTGCATGTGGGTGTGAAGGGGGGGAGAGACTGCATGTGGGTGTGAAGGGAGAGAGAGACTGCATGTGGGTGTGAAGGGGGGGAGAGACTGCATGTGGGTGTGAAGGGGGGGAGAGAGAGAGAGAGACTGCATGTGGGTGTGGAGTGGGGGAGAGTGCGAGAGACTGCATTGTGGGTGTGGAGGGAGAGAGAGAGACCGTGTGTGTGCATGTCTTTGGCGGGGGGGGGGGGCGCGGGGGGGGGGGGTGCGCAGAGTGGCGGTGGGTGGAGAGAGAGAAAGGCCGCATGTACTGTTGGGGAGGGCGAGTGAGTATGTGTGTGGGTGGGGAGAGAAGAGAGAAAATGAGTTGGCTGTGCTGAAAGCCATCCATGTCAAGACAGAGCCCAAATTGTGGGGGGGTGGATGAAGGACATGGAAGGTGGTGATCAGGCTCTAAAGTTATTGGACTGGATATTGTGTCCTAATGATCTGCAAGCTGCAGTTGGGATGGTGTTCTTCCAGTTTGCACTGGGCCTCCCTCGAGCACTGCAGTAGACCTGAGACAGAGATGTTCGCCAGGGAATACGATGTTGAGTTGAAGTGGAAGGCAACTGGAAGCTCAGGGTCATTTTTACGGACAGAATGTAGGTGTTCTACAAATGATTTCCCACTGACATTTTTTCTCTGTAATGTAAAGAAAACCATGTTGTGGACAGTGAATACAATAGCCTAGCTGGTAAATCACTGCTTCACTAAAAAGTTGTATCTGGGGACTTGAATAGTGGGACAGGAGAAAATACATGGGCAAGTGTTGCATCTTTTGCAATTGCAGGGAAAGGTGCAGCGGCAGTGCTGCAACGAGGTTCATAACAAGATGGAAAAACAACGTTTCATTTTCCACTTGGGGACCTGCAGCCTTCAGGACTCAATATCATGTTCAATAGTTTCAGAGTCTGTTCACTTCCTTCTGTGACCTTTTACCTGTCCTCACACCCTAGACCCTGTCTTGACAATGTGCTCCTTTCAGCACGGCCAATCCATTTTCACATACTTATGGTCACCAGTCTCAGTTTTCCTTTCTCCCTACCATGCTATCAGCCATCCCTTTGTCTGCATAGCTGTCATTCTGTTTCCGGGCTCTCTCTGGTATGTATGGTAAGGTATGATTTGTCTGGATAGCATGCAATCAAGTCACACCAGACCTGCTGAGTTTTTCCAGTAATTTTAGTTTTTTTTTCGTATCCCACACAGTTGGACACTGCAAGTTTTTCACATGGAGGGCACTATGAGTATAAATAACTTCAATCTGTACTGTGAAAGTACTGATTAATGCAATTGCTGCTTGAAGCACCTCACATCATTCACAAGTAGAGCCCGCATGCTCAGACACACAGAAAATACTTGCCCTGCCCGCTCCATGTGGAGTTGCAACCATTTTCCATTTCCAGTGCGCACTTACCGTTTGTGTGACTACGAAAGGCAGGTCGCACTTGGCACAGCAAGTCTCAGCCTTAGCCGATAATCAAGGGACGGGGACTCTCACTTCTTAACATCAGTGTTCCTCTCTTCCTGCTACTCCCTGTTGAGACATCAGTACTGAGCTTCCACACATTCCCACACACCTCTGAATTACACCTTCATCCCTCAGCCCTACACTCTGAGCCCCAGCATTGCAGCTTAGTCATTACAACTGTCATTTTGCACTGCCTGAATCTGAAGCCAGTGTTGTTACCATTAATGAAACCCCTTCACACAAGAGCCCATGTCCCCCAATGCACTGTTGTCCCATCTGTTTATAATTAATGTTCACTCTGCATCCCAGCATTCTGCCTGCGATCCCCAGAACTGACTTCCCTGATTTCTCTACCTTAGCAGTGGATCCTGATAGCCTCCCTTGACATTCATTGAGCTGAGCCGCAGGCTTCACTGGGGTGCACACACAAATGCACCAGTTCAACAGTTCACTCCTCAGACTGCACGCCATCTCGATGCTGGCCACTCCAAGCAGCAAACTGACCATGTTTAACCCCCTGTTAGCAGATGCTGACTTGATTTACATTGCTGGGATCATGCCCCCGCCCCACCCCGACTGAGGGCCATTCCCAAACACTTTGAAACATGATCATTTGGTTTATTCACAGAATCACTGTGGTACAGAAAGAGCCCATTCAATCCATTGTGCCTGTGCTAGCTCTATTATCCAGTGCTATCTTTTCTGCAAGTCCCTGTGCACCAATACTAGCCAAAAAACAACATCAAGTTATCATTTGAATGCCTCAAGTGAACCTGCCAGGCAGTGCATTCCATGCAGTCAAGCTTATTGTGTAAAACATTTCCATGTATCACACTTGGTTCATTTGCATATGCAGTGTGTTTGCTGCTTACTGTACTGGCACAGCAATGAGATTGACATAATATGGAGATGTATAGCAACATGTCCACCCACTTGATTGATAACTGCTCGGAACCATGACTAGCAGCTTGGCTTTGTTACCTGCTCAACGAGGTAAACCAGGGCATAAATATTGTGAGCCCTTAAGGTCTTGCTGAGGGAGTAAAGTGTAGAAAGGCAAGGTGAAGATGCTGTTTGCACTGAAGGAGATGCAATGAGCGAGAGCTAAAAAAGCAAGCGAGAAGCCTTGGGGTGCACCCTGATTGAACCCAGGGACAGGCACCCAGTTCATGGATTCAAAGTGTCCTGGCAATAACATTAAAATGAGAAGTTCCAGTGCTCTCCAAAGAGCAGCATTGGAATGCAAAACCATTTTGTAAGTGGCTCAGAGATGTGACATGTGGGTGCAGAGATGCTGGTGTGTGACTGGTCCCTTCATCAGTGGACCAGGGTGGGGACAATATAAACAGTCAGTGCTTATGGAGTCTGCCCCGAGACTGCTGACTGTGGTGGAGGAATGATGAGCAAGTGGGTAGCCAGATACCCGCTCTGACTTTCATGTTGGGAGTTTCCAACATCTGGTTTTATTCAATACTTGGGAGAATGGGAAACTGCTTATCAGGTGATTTTGGGTGGTAACAGCATACGAAGCAGGGCGGCACGGTGGCTCAGTGGTTAGCACTGCTGCCTCACAGCACCAGGGACCTGGGTTCAATTCCAGCCTCGGGCAACTGTCTGTGATGAGTTTGCACGTTCTCTCCGTGTCTGCGTGGGTTTTCTCCAGGTGCTCCGGTTTCCTCCAACAGTCCAAAGATGTGCAGGCTCGGTGGATTGGCCATGCTAAATTACCTTTAGTGTTCAGGGGTGTGTGGGTTATAGGGGGATGTGTCTGGATGCCCCAAAGGGTGGTGTGACTTGTTGGGCCAAAGGGCCTGTTTCCACACTGTAGGGAATCTAATCTAAAACATTCAAATTAATGCTGATCGCTGGCCTCTAGCAAGATTCTCATATTGCTGTTTACACATTGTTGGAGAATTGGGCATTTTTCTTCTCAACATTAAATTCCTCATTTCTGTCATTCTCACCCTATTTCCCTAATTGACTATGCCCATTTTGTTCAAATGCAGGGAAGATTCTGCTTTCTTTTCCTATTTGTATATCATGGCTGCTGTGTGTATTTGCGGTGACACACCATCAGAAAACTGAAAAACCTTTAGAGCTACTTTGCCTTTCAAACTGGTTTCACTGTACCATTATTTTAGAGATCTTCATCCAATCCCCAATCGCTGTTCAGCTTCCTGGTTTGAAATTGGACTTAGGTCTACCTTGCAGACCACCATCTCATATGATAAACTCTGTGCGTCTGTCTAGCACTTTTTATATATAAATGACTTGGATATGAATACAGGAGGAACAGCTAGTAAGTTCACAGATGGCACCAAAATTGATGGTATAGTGGACAGTGAAGAAGGTTATCTCAGAGTACAGTGGGACCTTGATCAGATGAGCTGATGGGCCGAGGAGTGGTGGATGGACTATAATTTAGAAAAATGTGAAGTGTTGAATCTTGGCAAGGCAAATTAGGGCAGAACTTATACAGTTAATGGTAGGATTCTGGGGACTGTTGCCAAACCTTGGGGTACAGGTTTACAGTTCCTTGAAGATGAAGTCGCAGGTAGATAGGGTAGTGAAGAAGGCGTTTGGTACACTTGCCTTTACTGGTCAGTGCATCGAATATAGGAGTTGGGATGTCATGTTGCGGCTATACAGGACATTGATCAGGCCACTTTTGGAATGCTGCATTCAATTCTGGTCTCCCTGTTATAGTAAAGATATTGGTAAAATTGAAAGGGTGCCGAAAAAGTTTTCAAGGACATTGGCAGGGTTGGAGAGTTTCAGCTATGGGGAGAGGCTGAATAGGCTGGGACTATTTTCCTTGGAGCATCAGAGGCTGAAGGGTGATCTTAACAAGGTTTTGTAAAATCATACAGAGTATGGATAAGGCAAATAACCAAGGTCTTTTTTCCAGGGCAGGGGAGTCCAAACTAGAGGGCACAGGTTTAAGATGAGCAAGGAACATATAAGAGGGACCTAGGGCACAACTTCTTCACACTGTGGGTAGTACGTGTATGGAATGAGCTGCCAGAGGAAGTGACAGAGGCTGATACAATTACAACATTTAAAAGGCATTTGCATGGATATGTGAACAGGAAGGGTTTATAGGGAAATGGGATAAATGCTGTCGAATGGGACTAGATTAATTTAGGATATCTGGTTAGTGTAGATGAGTTGGACAAAAGAGTCTGTTTACATGCTGTACACCTCTGACTCTATGACTTATTTTATCTTCTGCGTCTCTGTTTCAGGTCTGACCTTCTTTGTGTTTAGTTTCCCTACTATTCTTCTTGCAATCAATGTTCACTGCTTTTTTTTTGCTAGATTGGGCTCATTTGGGAAGTCCCAAAGTGGCTAAGACAGCTGCTCTCATGTTGTGCTTTGTTGTGTATGAAAGCAATCCACCTCATTGGTCTACCTAGGAGACAGTTGGACAGAGAAATCAATGAGAAGTTTGCTGTATTGCTATAAACTATACAGGTTGCAAGAATACATCTATCAGTACTACTGTTCACTGGAGGAGCCTTCCATGCATCTTAGATAGTTTGTGATGCAGAGTGATGCCAACAGAACAAGAAGTTGTTCCTTTCTAATGAGAGAACAGCCCTGGGTCCTCTCGCATTACAAAGACTCTCATTTTCTCTCTCCACTGAGAGTGACTGTGTGTCTAAGTTACGTCATCACGTTAGATGGTGCTAATCGCACTCTTCCAGATATTAACCCTGTCAAACCCATGTGCAACAGAATGGGCTGAGTAGATGGGGAGAAACTACTCACATGTGAAAAGGCCAAGAATGTCAGAACATGGATTTAAAGAAATTGGTAAAAAAACACAAAAGCAATACGAGAAAAAAAATGTTAACACAGGGAATAGCTAATGTCTGGTATGTACTGCAAGAAAGAGTGGTGGAGGTATGTGTAATTGAAGTATTCACATGGGAATGAGAGTATAATGTGAGTTTAATAAGGGGTGTGCACTCTTGAAGGGGAGCAGATGAGAAAACGGCACTTTGTGATTTGCTTATTTGGAGGGCAGGCACAATGGGGCAAGTGCTCTCCTGCAGTGTACGAATTCTGTGATTCCGTGTTGACAAGCTAATCACACTTTGGTAATATCACAGACAAGCCATGCCCTTCCATTTTTAAAATTTGCACTTTGAATTTCTAGACAGGGCTGCTCTATTCAGCATAACATTCCCCCCCATCATTTCTAGAGTAATTCATGCTAAATGCCATACTTAAGTGATACGTTTCTAGTTTTTCCTTCAAATTATAGTAATATTATGTTTGGTTTTGCTTCTAAATTATAAGTACTTTCTAAATGTGACTGCTAGTTCTGTACTTTTTCTTCAGTTCCTTGCTCAGCTGAAGATCATGGATTACAGTCTTCTGGTTGGTATTCATGATGTTGAGCGAGCTGAACAGGAAGAAATGGAGTTTGAGGATGAAGAAGAAGAGGGAGAAAGTGATGGGGCTGGAGCCCATACAACAGGATCATGTGGAACACCTCCAGATAGCCCTGGAAATACACTGAACAGTTCAAAGCCACTAGCACCTGGTGAATTTGACCCAACTATTGATGTGTATGCCATAAAAAGCCATGAAAGTAAGTAAAAGTTTGTATTTCATTCACATTATGAGTGCATTCCAGTGAATTCAGTGAAATACTGTGAACTTTGTGTTATCTCGCACTCTTCCCAACCAGAATTTCTGTCCGTTTTTTTTTGTACGAAGCCACTCACCTGTAGTATTCAGGTAATGCATTTATTCAGAATAGTTAATAGCAATACCAGAAGATTATAAATCTATATAAATTGACTCTAGGCTTAAGATTTAAATTATTAATTTATTGAGACAGTTTTGGTTATTGTGCCTGAACAAAAGTATACCATTCTGACAATTATTCAGTGTTGTAGTCCAATTTCTTTTTAGCAGCAGTTTTGAGAAATATGGTGTTAGCCTGGTCTTCAGTGGTGATGGTTTTAGCACAATGTCCCTAGTACCAGGGTCCCATTTTTGATTAACTGGTACCCCCAAGCATGCCAATAATAAAAATTTTACTGCAGCTGTTCACCTTCTCATATTGATGTACTTTGCAGTGATAATAGGATAGTTGTCAATATAATAAATTAATTTAAATCAACTCAGAGATAGTAGGAACTGCCGATGCTGGAGAATCTGAGATAACAAAGTGTAGAGCTGGATGAACACAGCAGGCCAAGCAGCATCAGGGGAGCAGAAAGGCTGACGTTTTGGGTCTGGATTTCTGAAGAAGGGTCCAGACCCAAAACATCAGTTGTTTTCTATGTTACCGAGCAGGGTGACAAACCATCTGCAATCAGACACACTGGTTCGGCGAGCAGGCCTAAGATGTTAATTTAATCAGATTATACATTTCTAAAAAAGATTTAATTTTATCATTGCCTATTAACACTGAAATCAGGCGTGAAATAATTTTTTTAAACAAATTGATCATTGTGAAATTGCCTATGCTGTTACTTCTTGCTCACGGGAATTAACAACATTGATGCAACAGCAAAAAAAGATACAACGGGTCTATCATACCTATCACCCTATCCCATTATCATCATTCTATTCTCTCTTATGCCTGCAGAAAGCTTCTGCTTAAATGCATCCATGTTTTCTGTGTTGACTTCTAATGTGAGTTCCGGATTCTTACCACTTTATTCTTTTTTTTTACTATGGTTTGTTGATATCTTAGATTTATACTGGCTTGTTCCGAACTCTCCACATTTACCTTAGTGAACTCTTTAATGCTAACAGCTTCTATCTGTTTTACTTGTAGTGTTCTTTCTTTCTGGAGCTAAGAGCCCAGTCACCTGACCTTATTTTTTCAAGAGTTAGATTCTCTTAATTTGATAAAACCCTTGTAAAGTCTTTCTGCAACTTCTGCAGCATTTTAAATTCCTATTCAAACATTGGAAGCAGTACTACATACAGTGCTCCCCATATGTGGTCTGACCATAGTTACAAATGAATGTTGCATTAACTCCCAGCTAGCAATTCCTCGATGGAAACTCACCAAGGCTCTTTTGAAGCACATTTTTGAGGAGCTTTCAGGTGTTCCTATGTTTGTGCTGCCCTTATGCTTGGAGTTGATAGAGGTTGTGGAACTGGAAGATACTGTTGAAGGATTGTTTGGGAGTTACTGCACTGCATCTTGTCGATAGGACACACTCGTGCCAATGTGAATGGGGTGAATGTTGAAGGTGATGGACAGTGTGATGATCAGTGGGGGTACTTTACCGTGGATGGTGTCAAGCTTCTTGAGTGTCTTTAGAGCTACGTTCATCCAGATAACTAGAGAGTATTCCATCACACTCCTGACACGTTTGGTTAGTAGTGAACAGGCTTTAGAGAATCAGCAGGTGAGTTACTTAATTTAAAATGCCCAGTCTCTGACCTGCTCTAATAGCCATTGTGTTTATATGGCTAGTCTACTTCAGTTTCTGGTCAGTGGTAAGCCTGTAGGCTAACATACAGGGACTCAGTGATAGTAATGCCATTGATTGCGAAAGGAAGATGATTAGATTCTCTCTTGTTGGAAATGAGCAATGGTGTTTAGGTGGCATGAATGTTCCTGTGACTTATCGACCCAAATTTGGCTGGTGTCCAGGTCTTGTTGAATATGGATATGTGGTGATTCAGTGTCTGAAGGCTCACAAGTAGTAAATACTGTGCAGTGGTCCGCAAGCATCCCAACTTCAGACCTTGTGCTGGAGGAGAGTTTATTAATGAAGTAGTTGAAGTTGCTTGGGCGTGAAAAAACCGCTCTGTGGAATTCCTGCATTGATGTCCTGGGACTGAGAAAGTTGACCTCCAACAACCACAACCATCTTTCTTTGTGCTAGGTATGACTCTAATAAGTGGGGAACTTACTTTCCTGATTCCCATTAGCTTTAGTTTTAACAGGATGTTGTGATGTCAAACTGTATCAAATATTGCCTTTGTGTAAAATCTGATCAGAATCACCTCACTCCTTGAGTTCATCTCTCTTGTACATGTTTGGACCAAGGCTGTAATGAGGTGAGGAGCCGAGTGACCCAGACCCCTGAAGGACATAAAACTCACCAACTTAATGCAATTTAGGATAGAATTCTTGGAATTGGTGAGTTATGGGATTGGAGGAAGAGTGAAGCGATGCTTTGTTTCTGTCTTTTTTCCTATTCTTTAGCTTCCAGGAATTGCTTCTTACTCAGCTCCAGGAGAGAAACAAGCTAAAATTCATTTGTGGGATGAGGACATTGCTAGCTAGGCCAACATTTATTGCCCATCCCTAATTGCCCAGAGGGAAGGTAAGAGTCAACCACATTGCTGTGAGTCTGGAGTCACATAGGCCAGACCAGGTAAGGATGGCAATTTCCTTCCCTGGAGGACATTAGTAGACCAGATGGGTTTTTCTGACAACCAACATTGACTTCAAGGTCATCGTTAGATGATGATCATCTAATTTAGACTTTTCATCATCACTAGGCTTTTAATTCCAGATTTTTTTTAATTGAATTCAAATTCCACCATTTGCCGTGGTGGGATCAAACCCAGGCTCCCAGAACATTACCTGGGTCTCTGGATTAGCAGTCTTGATATAATACCACTAGCCATCATCTCCCGATAACTGGCTAGGCACCTGGTAAGTGACCAATTTTTATGTTATTCCTATAGTCCAAGATCATATAACAGCTGGTAATAGGACTAATAAAATACTTATAAATCTAAATTATATTTTTGAATGAAGTACTTAAGTACCTAGAATGCGTTAAGAATGGCAAGACAGGTGGTATGTTGTGACTGCAGCATGTGGGATGTCCTGGATACCTGTGAGATCTGGAGCAGATCCAACTGAGGCAAATGTTTGAAGGTCAAATAGTTTTGGCTTCCAGTTTATAATCTGAAGGCTAAACTATAAGCTTGCATCAGGGAGGGGCAAGCGTTTTTGATCTAATAAAAAAAGTGCTGGAGAAACCCAGCAGGTCTGGTCACATCCGTAGGTTGTTAATGTGTTGACTACAGTAACACTTTGACAGAACTTTTTTCTTGTACTTGGAGGTGGCCATAGCATTAGCATTAGGTCTTCTGATGTGGGGTAGATGAGCCACTAAAAATGGTGCCACGATACAGGAAACCTTTAAGATAGGGAGAGCAAAGAGTAGAGACTAGGCAAGAGGATGTTCATAAACTGGGGTGTGGAAAAAAATTGGGGGAGATGAGAAACAATAAAGGCAAGATGTTAGTTCTGAGAATGATTTAGATTTCCTGTAACAGTAACCACATGGTAGGGTGGAGCATAAGGGAAGACGTAATGTGAACTTGTTGGAAAGGTATGGCAATAATCATGGGAAGTTTTAATTTACAAGGGAGCTGAATAGGCTAGATGGACAAAAGTAGCCTAGCTGAGAAGTTCAAAGAATGCTTTTGGGACAGTTTCTTAGATCAGCATGTCTAGGGAGCAGAATATGCAAAATAAGATTAGTTAAATGATCTGACAGTGAAGGCACCTCTAGGTGACAGCCACCATAACAAGATTGAATTTTAGTTTTACTTTGAAGGAAAGAGACGTGGATCCAAAATTTTTTTTACACGTTTTAATAAGGGCATTTATCAGGGTATGAAAGCAGAACTGGCCAGTGTGAGTTGGCAAATTAGGTTAAAGGATATGTCAATAGAAATGCAAATTTAAGGGGACATTTCAGAGTACGCAGAATAGATACAATCCAAGTCAGAAAAATTCCAAGGAACTGTTACAGTCCCTGGGTGAGGGTCCATCGGCCCAGATGGGATATCCCAAATGTTCCAGGGTGAAGAGGGCCAAACTGACTCCTCTTCTTTACTCAATCCATTCCTTGTTTGCAAAAAGGTTTAATTTAGAAAGGATCCCTTCCTAAATATCTTTTCCTACGCCAAATATATTCATGTTTTAAAAAGAACCAATTTAACCAGGCTTTCTCAATGTACTGAAAGAGTGAGTTTTATCAGCCACTAAAACATAAGGTAATATAATAAAGTGTGACACACACGCAAACTGATTAGAAATGAGAGGTTAATCCAAAAAAACGAAAAGTTTAAATCAGGAATAAACAAATGAGCTTGTCTGTGATGACATTGCAGCTGTGAAGATGCTTGGTTCCAGTAGCACTGAGTTTAACTGTTTAGTATTTGGAGATTCTTACTTCTACAGTTAACCGTAAGGGGTTTGTCTAGTTTTCGTCAATGGTGACATTCTGATTGACAGCGAGAAAGAGACTGACTTTGTTTATTTTCACCTGCATCAAAGGATATTTAGTGGAAATTTTCAGCTGTGCTCCTTTGCAGCTCAGTTTAACACAGTGCAGATTGAATTACAAACTATATACTCACAAGCAGACCAGCTGCCCAACACAGTATGCAGGCTGGGGGCTGCAGTTGATTTCTAATCCTCTTTATTGTATATTTCTGGGCAGGTAAAGTGCAAACATGCCTTTCACAAGAACTGCTTTTCTTTCAGTTTGTATTGTGCCCACAGGTGATCACAGATCAGGTTTTATAATTGACATATTATGGTCATATATACCTGGATACTGTGAAAAATTTTGTTTTGCATGCAGTACAGGTAAGATCATAAATTACAAAGATCATGGGGTGATTGAACAGAGTGAGGTATACAGAATCACAGCTGCAGAGAAAGTGCCAAGAAACAATATCAACATTACATTTGAAATTTGAGAGGTCCATTCAGCAGTCTAATTACAGCAGGGAAGAAGCTGTTCTTGAACCTATTGGTATATCTGTGTGTAAGCTTTTGTATCTTCTGCCTAATTGGGGAGGTTGGAAGAGATTATGACCGGGGTGGGAGGGGTCTTTGATGATGTTGGCTGCCTTTACACATTCATAAGAGTAGACAGAGTCAATGGATGATGGTTGCCTTGCATGATGGTCTTGGCTGTGTTGACAACTCTCTGTGGTTTGTTACGATCCTGGGCAGAGCAGTTGCCATACCAAGGCATGATGCATCCAGATAGAATGCTTTCTGTGGTGCATGTGTAAAAGTTGGTGAAGATCCTTATGGACATGTCAAATTTCCTTGGCCTCCTGAGGAAGGAGGTGTGTTGTTGTGTCTTCTTGACCGTCGCATTTATGTGGCTACTCCATTTGTTGATTGTTGATCATCACTCCTAGGAACGTGAATAGATAGGGCCATGCCCTCCTTGCATTGTTCCCTCTGAAGTGGCAGTCTTTAGGTTTCCATCTCTATTGTGGAGAACCATTTCTGATGTTTGTCCAGTTCTTCGCAGAAGTACCCAGTCTCTCTGTTCCAAATTTGTTTTTCTGGAGGAGGAAAGCTCTGATGACATTTGCATCAACATCTGCTTTAAACTCTCGACTGAAGTTTGGGCTGCAAGCACTGTCTAACCTCAAGATGGCTTTAGCCTTTGAAAGCTATCTGACAATTCCTAGTGCATACTTCCTTTACATCTTTTTCTGTAATGAGTCTTCTGTGTTGAAGTTTGGGATGAACTTGCTGTAGAACCCATATATTCCAAAGAACCTCGTAACTTCAGTTTCATTGTGAGAATGAGGACCTTTGCTACCAATTTGTGGATTTGTGAGCCTGGATAATACTTGTTATTGATTCACTATGCATTCCAGATAAATCACTAGACCCTTATGATCCCACTCCTAGCAAGGTTGACCACGAAATGGGCTGACTGTGCTTTCTGCAAGAGGGCTTGTAGTTGTTCCAAGTGCATTTCACAATGTTGTTGTACATGAGCTGGTTGTCAAGGTACACTCTGCAATCAGATAAACCTGCATTATCTGGTTCATCAACTTTTTAACAGTGGCTGGAGCATTTTGGAGTACATCTGTTGTTAGAACATTAGAACCAGGAGCAGGAGTGGGCCATCTGCCCTTTCGAGCCTGCTCCACCATTCAGTACGATCACGGCAGATCTTTCCGAAAATTCGGTTCCACTTACCCATCCCCTCACCATAGCCCTTAATTTTTTGAACAGCAAAGGAATAGTCTCTTTTAGCTTTTAAAACATTCAATGAGGAAGCCTCAATTACTTCACTGGATGGGGATTTCCACAGATTCTCTTCATAATTTTATATGTTTCTCTAAGAATCCCCCCTCGTTTTTCTAAATTCTAATGATTAGATTCCAATCTACTCAGTCTTTCCTTGTAAGCCAGCCCTCCCAACTCCGAAATCAACCTATTGAGTCTCCTCTGCACCTCCTCCAGTGCCAGTACATCCTTTCTCAAGTATGATGTGGAGCTGCCAGTATTGGACTGGGGTGGACAAGGTCAGAAGTCACCAGACACCAGGTTAGAGTCCAACAGGTTTATTTGAAAACACAAGCTTTTGGAGAGCAGCCCCTTTGTCAGGTGAAGTGAGAAAGAAGCACACAAAATACAGAAAAAGTAAATAAAAAAATCAAAGAGTCACACAACTAATGAGGACGTATTAAACAAACCTAAGATTCCATTAAATTCTTAATAAGTTAGAAGGTTTTAATTGATCAATGTGTATATGTAAATCCCCACATTTTTTTCAAGTCACTGCCCTGAGAGAACTAAAGGTTTTATCAGTGTAAGGAGGCAACGTTTTAGATCAGACAATGCATGTTAGGTGTGAGGTATTGTTTAGAATCTTTGTAGTATCCATAGGATGCTTTTCCTTGAAAATGTAGTTCCCAACCCTGGTCCCCTTTCAGCTATGTCTCTGTGATACCCACAACATCATACCCACCAATTTCAGCCTGCGCTACAACCTGTTTACCTTGTTTTGTATACTGCTTGCACTTAAGTACAATACCCTCAGTCCTGCATTGGTTGTCTACTTTCTCAAAGTTGACCCCTTATCTGCTGTGCCTGAAGTTACATTTCTGAGCCTTGCCTTACACTCTGTTCTATTACTTATTCTGGAAATGTAATTAATCTCTACTGAGCCCTTTTCCCCTTTGTTTTTCCGTAATTTTCTGTGCAGCTGAAGCAGCCTCCCTCCCCCTCCCTGTGACAGGTCCCAGCATGTTTCAGGTTGAGCCCATCCTAGTGGAACAGCTCCCTCCTTCCCCAGTACTGGTGCAAGTGTGCCATGCATTCAAACCTGTTTCTCCCACACTTGTCGACCCTCTGCTAATTAGCTCATGGCTCAGATAGCAGTCTGAAGATTATTACCTTTTTGGTTCTGTTATTCATCTTTTTGTGCATTTTTAGTAACACTCTGTTCATAGATTGTGTATATATTTTGTAGATTCCCTAAGGAAGGAGATTTACTTTCTGGGAATTATTGACATTCTAACACATTATGATGCAAAGAAGAAAGCTGCACATGCTGCCAAAACAGTCAAACATGGTGTAAGTAATTTATACTTCCATATCTTTTCTTGCAAAAACTACTTTGAGGCCTGAGAAATACAATTAAATATGCCCTTCCAGTTAATAATGTTTAGTGGCTACATAGCTTCAGGTTGAGTCCAGTTATATAGCAAAAATAGTTCTAAGTGATTGCACTAGTTATTTGGTACTTTTATACATTAACATGGCTCAATGGGCAATATCTTTGCCTCTTGAGACTTAAAATTGAAAGCTACACTCAATGCTAAAACATATACTCTGGACGGCTCTTAGTACCACATTGAATGCAAGTGGCACTGTCTCGTTTTTCACCTACACATCTAAAAGTAGGTGTTTTGGGTTTTGCAAAGGAGAGATAGTTACGTTATTCATGCAGAACTAAGTTTTTCTTGGACCCTTTCTCTCAGACTTCACAAGGAAAACCATTTTTTTAAAAAAACTGTTCATTTTAAAACATTGTACCAACTCCCATGATGCATTGTTGTGTGTTGAAATCCTATTTATAAGACATTTTAAACAGAAATTAATGATAACTGCAATTTTTGTGTTTTGTAGTCTGGTGCCGAAATCTCCACTGTCAACCCAGAGCAGTACTCGAAACGCTTTGTGGAATTTATCACCAGTATTTTGACATAGCTTAACATGGATAACACATGCAGGGAATGGGAGGGATGACAAAAATATGAAAATGAAATGGGCTAAATGAAGTGACTGCAGTGTTTGTCTTGCTGAAAGCATTCTCTTCTTTTACATCTTCTGAACAAGATGACTGATGGAAAATAGCTTTAACTGCTTCCTGAAACTGCCAGCACAGTACTCACAATTGAGAACTTCATTTTGTGGGAAGAATACGAAATCATCAGAGTGCACTGCTTTAGCAACACTCCAAGACTCGCTGTGATGGAACTTTATGGGGGGAGGTACTTTGAATAATGGGAAGAAACTGCATGTTGATTGACATACAGCAATTACTAGTTTCAAATTATAAACTGTGGATCAGTTTATCACTTGAACTGAAAGATTCAGAGCAGTATTTGTTTAACTTGCTAATGTTCCACTTCCATTGTGCACACTGGCACTCCTCAAGATATCTTCACGGTTTATTGTTTCTTCAAAGGGAGTCTTGACAAGATAAAACTTCCAAAGTCCTGTTGTGTTAAGTTAGTCTCAATCCCCACTTTAGGCAGCTTGTAATATTGAGTTGAACAGTTAATATTCCTTCAAGGAGGAGGTCAAATTAGGAAATCACAAATTTTGGCCATATTTGTTCACAGTAATTGGGTGTCTCAAAGCTCTGATAAATTAACTAAGATGTCACAGTCCAGAAAAGATGCACACAAAGTATCAGAATCTACTTGATAAATACTTACCATTGTTTTAGGCCACATTTTACTGCATATCTAACTTTTATTTGAACAAGGTTAAGTAAACTGTTCAAGAAATTGAAGTCTCCATATGCACAGCAGATCCCATTGTAGCAGGACTGGAACTGATAATGGGGAAAAAAATTAAATTTGTAACACTTCAGACTATTCATCATCATTTTTGTGCAGATTAATTTCACCTCAACGTAAAAGAATTTTCAATTCACATTGTTACTAGTGTTGACAAGAGAAATGTCTGATGTGTCACATGAGCAGATTTTTTTATATTAACAAGTTTTCAGATAAAAAGTCCTTACAGAAGTCTTTCTCCACCATGGTAAAGTGGGTCCGACACCTATTAAGCACACTTTTCACATTGAGGAAGTGATTAAGTCTATCTGAATACAACAGTAATATTTCAGAATTCACGGTTGCCTTTTTATTTTTTTGCAACATTATTTTTAGATATTATGTAAATATGTAATAAATGGTTGCCTGAATCTATGACCATATTTGTTATTTTAAGCATGAATTAATCTTTTCTGTACTATTTCCACTATCTAATTGTGCAGATTGTGTCTCATTAAATAAAATGTGCTTAGTATGTTGAAAGATTACACTGTGCAACAGGTGTGCCTTTTTCCTAGGTGTATCATTGAAATTGCTGTTAAAACTGTATCAATTTCATTGCTGTGTCCTCCCCAGACATTTGGGAACTTAAGCAAGCAAAGGAGTGCCAGAATGCCTTTTCTTATTAAAAATGTGTCAATGCTGTTTGGACTGCAAGTTTTTTTTTAAAATGCTTCACATTGGGTAGTAATTACCTAGATTATACTAGGATTCTAGTATCAGCATCTTCAGTGGCCAAAGGTAATATCATCAGTGTGACTATGTAATAATTTAACATGGTTTTGTTACTCTTGGTAAAGTGACGTTAACGCTGTAATGTAAATGTACAGTTATATATTTTATGTATTTAAAAAAATTCCATACTCATTGTGCTGGTTATGTTCATTTCAAATTTTCTGTAAGATGCTGTATTTTCCATTGGTAATAGGACCAGAAGAAACAAAGCCCATTTGGGGAAAAAGAGGTACATGTACAAACAATATATTTGGACAAACATCCCCTCTGTGGCTCATTTGTGTAATTTAGATGCTTCTGGCAGCTTAAAATATAAATGCACAATGTTTTGCCTCTGTTGGGTCATTCATGTAAATATTTTTTTTGTTTGTGATGCAACTTCATAAAACATGTACTAGTGCTACATTCTACACACTCCATACCTGAGCTTTGCTTTATGAAATAAAGCTCCCTTTTCGTCTCATAAAGCTTCTTGTGTCGATCTTGTTATTTTCATAGCAGTTCTGACAGTAACTGTGATTGCCTTTCTAACATTTCCGAAACTGTTTTGGGGAAAACCAGAAAAGATGCCTCAAGTCTGTTCAAGTTTTTAACCAGCCATTTGAATACCACTTCTTTAAAGTGCAGATAAGGAATGGAGGTAAAGGAGGTATAGATAGCTTTCTTCAGTTTAGCTGTCACTCTACTCATGTGATAGTCTTTGTAATCAGAAAAGCAAGAATCTGAAATAAAAAAAACCAAATACTGGAAATACTCGGGTTGAAGTAGTATCAGTGGAGAGTAGCTAGGTTAATGCTTCAGAACTATAACATTTCAAAAATGCTGCTTCTACCACCTGCTGAATATTTCCAGTCTATTCTTCTTTTATTTAAATAGCCCTTGCTAGGACCTCTCAGATAAGCTGTCATCGAGGAAAAGAATAATGAAGAACATTCCATTGCTCTGTATAGTTTGTGGAAAATCAAGTTCCTTTTGTTTTATGAGCAAATAATTATTGGTTTGTTTTAACTTCCATATCCCTTGGAAATCAACCCATTTATCAACAAGACAATCATCAGCCCTTTGTTTCTGTAGGTCCCTGGACTGATGTAGAAATCATACAATGAACCTGTGCAAGTTAATTACCACTCTCTCATTCAATTACAGAGAACGTTGTCCTTCCAATAGTAAAATTAAATTGACCTTTTGCTTTTATTGATGGTCTGCATATAGGTAAAGTAACCATAGTCCCAGAGGAACACAAGGCTGCTGTCTTGTTAGAGAGAGATGACTGGTGGTGGTTTAAATTTCGGGTCACCATGCTGCAGCCAAGGGGTGAGGTCAAGTAAATCCCAATCTCACAATTACCTTAGGTGTTATTTAATTTTGGAGTTGTTCTTCAGCAGACAGCAGTTTAAGCCCTGGCCTGGTAAAGTTTAGAAGATTGAGGAGATTTAATTGAAGTATATAAGAAGCTAAAGGGAATTGACAAAGTAGACTGAGAGCAGCTATTTCCCCTTGAAGACAGTCTAGAGTGAGGGGTCATTCTCCTTGGATAAGGGATGGCAGATTTAATGCCATCAAAGGGTCGTGAATCTGTGGAATTCACTACCCCAGCGTGTGCTAGATGTAGGTACACTAAATAATTAAAGGAAATGACTGAAAAAGCACTGAAGGGCCATAAAATTGACAGGCCTATAGGCCGAGAACCAAAAAGTGGAACTCTCCCTGTTAATCCAATTGGCCTTTGCCTGTGCTGTAACATTTTATGGTTCCAGGCTCCTCATGAGCTCTGATGACATTATCAAAATTAATAATTAATGAATGCCCGGTGACTGAATAGAATTGTACAGGTGAAATAAAGATCTTTAATGATTGTGCTTCCAATAATGTTAATTCATTCTCCTGACAACGTCTCCTTCCGAAGCAAAAGCAGAAATTGCTAGAAAATCTCAGCAGGTCTGGCAGCATCTGTGGGGGTGGAAATCAGAGTTAATGTGACCCTTCTTCAGCATTGCTGGTAGCTAGGAAAAGGATGTATTTCGTACAAAAGATGTGGTAGAGGGAGGGGGAGTAAATGATAGGTGGAGATAGAACTCAGAGAGAGAAAAACAATTGGACAGACAAAGGAAAGGTTAACATTCAGTCAGGGGGAATGCATACCTGCAAATGGGAGCTATTAGTGACTGACAGTGGGTTATATGTGGTAGCAGCCTGTGTGATGCCAAGGCCTGTTGTGTGGCAGTGGGGAAAAACATGGGGAAAGGTGCACCAGCCCTAAAAATTGTCGAACCTGATATCAAGTCCAGAAAGGCTATCTTCATTGTCACAAACAAGCCTTGAATCAATACATAATTCAGCTCTGGCTTGCCAGTGTCAACAAAGCAATGTAAAAATTCCTACATTGGGTGAAATCCACCCTTGGATAGTTTTCCAAAAGATCACTGATGTTGAGCTAACACTCAAGTGGCAGACAAACATCTCCTGCTAACCCCTGGCTCCTGTCCAACTCAACCTCTCCCACTTTATTAAATGAAGCAGGCTTCTGTTGTCGACCTACACGCTCACTCTCTTTGGCTCAGCAAGGGATTAGAGTAAAAAATTAAAAGCAGAATATGCATTAATCATTATGCATGGAACAAAATATTTTTGTATGTTTGTTTACTGAGTCAATTTCATAAAATAACAATGAGCATATGGCTTATAGACAAGTGACCATAAAGCCTCCTTCAGTTGTAATCAGGAAATACAAGAAAATAATATTTTTAAACTACTGTGACATTTTTCTCACGTCTGCCAGTGCAAGTACCTCCTTTGCCTCTTAGATTAAGATGGTCAGTTTATCAACAGGGCTGTGTAATGGAACATAGACAGGCACTTTTAAAAACAAGAGTATGAATGAATTATTAGTACCTGCCTTAAGCCAATCCCCCTGATGAGGTCATGGAAATAAAAACAACATTCAGTAAGTTTGACAGAAACAGAGCAAAAGCAAAAAAGTATATTGATATTCATTTTGCATTGGACAGTTTGTTAACTTTAAAGATTCCTGTTTAACTCTGAAGTAAATTCCAAACAAAATTAAAAACACATTATAGCACTGGTCAACATTTAAAGCTTTACTGAAATAAGTCAAAAAACTGAAAAATGTCTACACCAAAATGACATACAGTCCAGCTGAAAAATATCAGTTGAAGTTTTCAAAGATCTCATCAATAACAATGATCTTGTGTCTGAACACACATTTACCAAAATCACCTATGAAAAATTAAGAATAGTGTTCATTCTACAAAACTCTCAAAGAACTTCTAATTTTTGGTAGAAAACACATTTCTTTCTGGGGTTTCAGAATAGCAGACTGAATTCTGAAGTAAGGGATAATATTGTGTCATCATCTTCTCGAATTATCCACTTTGTGTAATAACATCTGCCCATGTGCTTTCACTGAATGCAGTCTGGAATGAGTTCCTCCATTTTCACTATTCTTTATATAGAACATAGAACATTACAGCACAGTACAGGCCCTTTGGCCCCCGATGTTGTGCCGACCTGTCATACCGATCTCAAGCCCATCTAACCTACACTATTCCATGTACGTCCATATGCTTATCCAATGACGCCTTAAATGTACCTAAAGTTGGTGAATCTACTGCCGTTGCAGGCAAAGCGTTCCATTCCCTTACTACTCTCTGAGCAAAGAAACTACCTCTGACATCTGTCCTATATCTTTCACCCCTCAATTTAAAGCTATGCCCCCTCGTGCTCGCCATCACCATCCTAGGAAAAAGGCTCTCCCTATCCACCCTATCTAACCCTCTGATTATTTGATATGTCTCAATTAAGTCACCTCTCAACCTTCTTCTCTCAAACAAAAACAGCCTCAAGTCCCTCAGCCTTTCCTCGTAAGACCTTCCCTCCATATCAGGCAACATCCTAGTAAATCTCCTCTGCACCTTTTCCAAAGCTTCCACATCCTTCTTATAATGCAGTGACCAGAACTGTACACAATACTCCAAGTGCTGCCGCACCAGAGTTTTGTACAGCTGCAGCATAACCTCTTGGTTCCGGAACTCGATCCCTCTATTAATAAAAGCTAAAACACTGTATGCCTTCTTAACAGTGATAATGGGAACTGCAGATGCTGGAGAATCCAAGATAATAAAATGTGAGGCTGGATGAACACAGCAGGCCCAGCAGCATCTAAGGAGCACAAAAGCTGACGTTTCGGGCCTAGACCCTTCATCAGAGATGGGGATGGAGTGAGGGTTCTGGAATAAATAGGGAGAGAGGGGGAGGCGGACCGAAGATGGAGAGAAAAGAAGATAGGTGGAGAGGAGAGTATAGGTGGGGAGGTAGGGAGGGGATAGGTCAGTCCAGGAAAGACGGACAGGTCAAGGAGGTGGGATGAGATTAGTAGGTAGGAGATGGAGGTGCGGCTAGGGGTGGGAGGAAGGGATGGGTGAGAGGAAGAACAGGTTAGGGAGGCAGAGACAGGTTGGACTGGTTTGGGGATGCAGTGGGTGGAGTGGAGGAGCTGGGCTGGTTGTGTGGTGCAGTGGGGGGAGGGGACGAACTGGGCTGGTTTTGGGATGCGGTGGGGGAAGGGGAGATTTTGAAGCTGGTGAAGTCCACATTGATACCATTGGGCTGCAGGGTTCCCAAGCGGAATATGAGTTGCTGTTCCTGCAACCTTCGGGTGGCATCATTGTGGCACTGCAGGAGGCCCATGATGGACATGTCATCTAAAGAATGGGAGGGGGAGTGGAAATGGTTTGCAACTGGGAGGTGCAGTTGTTTATTGCGAACCGAGCGGAGGTGTTCTGCAAAGCGGTCCCCGAGCCTCCGCTCGGTTTCCCCAATGTAGAGGTAGCCACACCAGGTACAGTGGATGCAGTATACCACATTGGCAGATGTGCAGGTGAACCTCTGCTTAATGTGGAAAGTCATCTTGGTGCCTGGGATAGGGGTGAGGGAGGAGGTGTGGGGCAAGTGTAGCATTTCCTGCAGTTGCGGGGAAGGTGCCGGGTGTGGTGGGGTTGGAGGGCAGTGTGGAGCGAACAAGGGAGTCACGGAGAGAGTGGTCTCTCCGGAAAGCAGACAGGGGTGGGGATGGAAAAATGTCTTGGGTGGTGGGGTCAGATTGTAGATGGCGGAAGTGTCGGAGGATGATGCGTTGTATCCGGAGGTTGGTGGGGTGGTGTGTGAGAACAAGGGGGATCCTCTTTGGGTGGTTGTGGCGGGGGTGGGGTGTGAGGGATGTGTTGCGGGAGACGTGGTCAAGGGTGTTCTCAACCACTGTGGGGGGAAAGTTGCGGTCCTTGAAGAAGTTGGACATCTGGTATATGCGGGAGTGGAATGCCTCATCGTGGGAGCAGATGCGGCGGAGGCGGAGGAATTGGGAATAGGGGATGGAATTTTTGCAGGAGGTTGGGTGGGAGGAGGTGTATTCTAGGTAGCTGTGGGAGTCGGTGGGCTTGAAATGGACATCAGTTACAAGCTGGTTGCCTGAGATGGAGACTGAGAGGTCCAGGAAGGTGAGGGATGTGCTGGAGATGGCCCAGGTGAGCTGAAGGTTGGGGTGGAAGGTGTTGGTGAAGTGGATGAACTGTTCGAGCTCCTCTGGGGAGCAAGAGACGGTGCCGATACAGTCATCAATGTAACGGAGGAAGAGGTGGGGTTTGGGACCTGTGTAGGTGCGGAAGAGGGACTGTTCCACATAACCTACAAAGAGGCAGGTATAGCTGGGGCCCATGCGGGTGCCCATGGCCACCCCCTTAGTCTGTAGGAAGTGGGAGGAATCGAAAGAGAAGTTGTTGAGGGTGAGGACGAGTTCGGCTAGGCGGATGAAGGTGTCGGTGGAGGGGGACTGGTCGGGCCTGCGGGACAGGAAGAAGCAGAGGGCCTTGAGGCCATCTGCATGCGGAATGCAGGTGTATAGGGACTGGACATCCATGGTGAAAATGAGGTGTTGGTGGCCAGGGAATTGGAAGTCCTGGAGGAGATGGAGGGCATGGGTGGTGTCACGGACGTAGGTGGGGAGTTCCTGGACCAAAGGGGAGAAAATGGAGTCCAGATACGTGGAGATGATTTTGGTGGGGCAGGAGCAGGCTGAGACAATGGGTCGACCAGGGCAGGCAGGTTTGTGGATTTTGGGAAGGAGATAGAAACGGGCCGTGCGGGGTTGGGGAACAGTGAGGTTGGAGGCTGTGGGTGGGAGGTCCCCTGAGGTGATGAGGTCATGAATGGTGTTGGAGATGATGGTTTGGTGCTCAGGTGTGGGGTCATGATCGAGGGGGCGGTAGGAGGTGATGTCGGAGAGTTGGCATCTGGCCTCGGCGATGTAGAGGTCAGTGCGCCATACTACCACTGTGCCACCCTTGTCTGCGGGTTTGATGGTGAGGTTGGGGTTGGAGCGGAGGGAGCGGAGGGCTGCCCGTTCTGCGGGGGAGAGGTTGGACTGGGTGAGAGGGGTGGAGAGGTTGAGGCGGTTAATGTCTCGACGGTAGTTAGAGATGAAGAGGTCGAGGGAGGGTAGGAGGCCTGGGGGTGGTGTCCAGGAGGAGGACTTGTGTTGGAAGCGGGTGAAGGGGTCAGTGGAGGGAGGGTTAGGTTCCCGGTTGAAGAAGTAGGCGTGGAGGCGAGGGCGGCGGAACAACTGTTCTATGTCCAATCTTTTCTCTCCATCTTCGGTCCGCCTCCCCCTCTCCCTATTTATTCCAGAACCCTCACCCCATCCCCATCTCTGATGAAGGGTCTAGGCCCAAAACGTCAGCTTTTGTGCTCCTGAGATGCTGCTGGGCCTGCTGTGTTCATCCAGCCTCACATTTTATTGTGCCTTCTTAACAGCCCTGTCAACCTGGGTGGCAACTTTCAAGGATCTGTGTACATGGACACCGAGATCTCTCTGCTCATCTACACTACCAAGAATCTTACCATTAGCCCAGCACTTTTCCTTCCAGTTACTCCTACCAAAGTGCATCACCTCACACTTGTCCGCATTAAACTCCATTTGCCACCTCTCAGCCCAGCTCTGCAGCTTATCTATGTCTCTCTGCAACCTACAACATCCTTCGTCACTATCCACAACTCCACCGACCTTAGTGTCGTCTGCAAATTTACTAACCCATCCTTCTACACTCTCATCCAGGTTATTTATAAAAATGACAAACAGCAGTGGACCCAACACCGACCCTTGCGGTACACCACTAGTAACTGGTCTCCAGGATGAACGTTTCCCATCAACTACCACCCTCTGTCTTCTTTCAGCAAGCCAATTTCCAATCCAAACTGCTATATCTCCCACAATCCCATTCCTCCGCATTTTGTACAAAAGCCTACTGTGGGGAACCTTATCGAACACCTTGCTGAAATCCACATCAACCGGTTTACTCTCATCTACCTGGTTGGTCACCTCAAAGAACTCAATAAGGTTTGTGAGGCACGACCTTCCCTTCACAAAACCGTGCTGACTATCTCTAATCAATTTATTCTATTCTAGATGATTATAAATCCTATCTCTTATAACCTTTTCTAACACTTTACCAACAACTGAGGTAAGGCTCACTGGTCTATAATTACGAGGGTTGTCTCTACTCCCCTTCTTGAACAGGGGAACCACATTTGCTATCCTCCAGTCATCTGGCACTATTCCTGTAGACAATGACGAGTTAAAGATCAATGCCAAAGGCTCGACAATCTCCTCCCTGGCTTCCCAGAGGATCCTAGGATAAATCCCATCCGGCCCAGGGGACCTATCTATCTTCGCACTCTGTAGCATTTCTAATACCTCTTCCTTGTGAACCTCAATCCCACCTAGTCTAGTAGCCTGTATCTCAGTATTCTCCTCAACAACATTGTCGTTTTCTAGAGTGAATACTGTTGAAAAATATTCATTTTGCACTTCCTCTATCTCCTCTGACTCCACACACAACTTCCCACTACTATCCTTGATTGGCCCTAATCTTACTTTCATCATTCTTTTATTCCTTAAATACCTATAGAAAGCCTTAGGGTTTACCCTGATCCTATCCACCAACAACTTCTCATGTCCCCTCCTGGCTCTTCTGAGCTCTCTCTTTAGGTCTTTCCTGGCTACCTCGTAGCCCTCAAGTGCCCTAACTGAGCCTTCACATCTCATCCTAACATAAGCCTTCTTCTTCCTCTTGACCAGAGATTCTACTTCCTTCGTAAACCATGGCTCCCGCGCTCTACAGCTTCCTTCCTGCCTGACAGGTACATACTTATCTCGGACACACAGGAGCTTTTCCTTGAATAGGCTCCACATTTCTAATGTGCCCATCCCCTGCAGTTTCCTTCCCCATCCTGTGCTCCCTAAATCTTACCTAATCTCATCGTAATTGCCTTTCCCCCAGCTTTAACTCTTGCCCAGTGGTATACACCTATCCCTTTCCATCACTAAAGTAAACATAACAGAGTTGTGAGATAATAAAATGTGAGGCTGGATGAACACAGCAGGCCAAGCAGCATCTCAGGAGCACAAACCCCAACCATAACAGAGTTGTGATCGCTATCACCAAAGTGCTCACCTACTTCCAAATCTAACACCTGGCCGGGCTCATTACCCAGTACCAAATCTAATGTGGCTTCGCCCCTTGTTGGCCTATCTACATACTGTGTCAGGAAGCCCTCCTGCACACACTGGCCAAAAACTGACTCATCTATAGTACGCGAACTATAGTGTTCCCAGTCAATATTTGGAAAGTTGAAGTCCCCCATGACAACTACCCTGTCTCTCTCACTCCTATCGAGAATTATCTTTGCTATCCTTTCCTCTACATATCTGGAGCTGTTGGGAGGCCTATAGAAAACTCCCAACATGGTGACCTCTCCTTTCCTGTTTCTACCCTCAGCCCATACTACCTCAGTTGACAAGTCCTCAAACATCCTTTCTGCAACTGTAATACTGTCCTTGACCAACAATGCCACACCTTTTACCGTCTTCTCTGTTCTTACTGAAACATCTAAATCCTGGAACCTGCCACAACCATTCCTGTCCCTGCTCTATCCATGTCTCCGAAATGGCCACAACATCGAAGTCCCAGGTACTAACCCATGCTGCAAGTTCACCCACCTTATTCTGGACAGTCCTGGCATTGAAGTAGACACACTTCAAACCAACTTCTTGCTTGCCGGTGCCATCTTGCGTCCCTGAAACTTTATTTCGGACCTCCTTACTCTCAACCTTTTCTATACTCGAACTACAATTTTGGTTCTCATCCCCCTGCTGAATTAGTTTAAACCCACCCGAATAGCCTTAGTAAATCTTGCCCCCAGGATATCGGTACACCTCTTGTTCAGGTGAAGACCATCCTGCTTGTAGAGGTCCCACTTACCCCAGAAAGAACCCCAATTATCCAAGAATCCAAAACCCTCCCTCCTGCACCATCCCTGTAGCCACGTGTTCAACTCCTCTCTCTCTATATTCCTCGCCTCACTAGCACGTGGCACGGGCAACAAACCAGAACTTTAAGATAATGTTGTAATATCATTCAAACGGTATTGTATTCTTGTCCCTGTCAAATTATTTTCAAAGTTTGGAATGCTGCTGCTATTTGGTCTGTAACAAGAGCATCATTCATATTACTTATGCCCGTTATTACGGATGTGTTGAGGCAGCTGCCCTGTTTCCACACTGTAAGAATTCTATGAAATCCATGTTGGTTCTTCCTAGTTAACTCTTATTTTTCCACATTGCTACTAAATCAATCTCAAGTAACTGCCTCAAGAAATTTCCTCAAGGCTGAAATTAAACTGATTAGACTGTAATTGCTGGGCCTTTCTTTGCAGACTTTTTGAACAACATTCACTGATGGCCAGTCCTCTAGCATCATTTGAGTCTAAAGAAGGCTGAAGGACTATTGCCTGTCCCTCTGCACATTCCACTTTCACTTCCTTCAATATCCTTTCATGCATCTCATCCAATCTCAGTGCCTTATCAACTTTTAGTACCAACAGCCCTTTCCTCCTTATCAATTTTAAATTCATCTAGTGACCAAGTTTCACTCTATTGCCATGGCCTGGGCAGTATTTCTATCCTTTGTTAAGATAGATGTAATATCACTGAATTTGGAATCTAGAACCTCAGGTTCATGCTCTGGGAAAATGGTTTCAAATCCCACTGTGGAATTAGGTGGAATTAGAATTCAATTAATATAAGTGGAATTAAGACGTAGACTAATGGTAACCGCACAATAACTGTTAATAGTTGTAAAAACCCATCTGATTCCCCTTTAAGAAAGGAAATCCGCCATCTTTACCTGGTCTGGCTTAAACACAGCAAATGTGGTCAACTCTCAACTGCCCTCTGCTGGTGTAATAACAGCTTCCCAATGTCCTGAGATTATCGTGCTCCCTCCCCAGCAGCCAGGCCCTTCGCCTGCAACCCATCTCAGGCAATTCTTGAAAATCACCATCCCAACAGCCTCACCTCCCCCCAATCAGCCACAATAAACTCCCAGGACCAGATCCTCTACCCACTGTTCCTGACACCACACCCCACTCACCCCCAATGGCCACAACCTGCCCCCCACCCACAGTCAATATACCATTTGGTCTAAAGGTCATTTGGTAGTATGGAACTACCATGCTGACAGAAGACACATTTCATCAAAGTCTTACATATCTTCCACACAACAGGGAAATTTGTGTGAAATACCAAAGTAATGGGAAAGCAGTCTTTTAACATTATATGAGAAGAATGATGATTGGTTCTCAAGTGTAACTGGAGGGATGCCAGGGATGGTAGAGGGTGTGTTCGGGCCAGCAGGTAATTTCATCGGGGCCCAGGATTTTGGGCAAAATGGTAGTGAGGCCTGGGGGGCAGTGGGCTAGAGTTGACTGGTAAGGTTGCTGGCTAGATGGGGATTGCGGAGCTTCAGGCCAGATGGTAGCTGGGGATGTTGGATGAGGCGGGTAGAAGCTGAGAAGGTATTTCATCACCCCCCGCCATCCAATACTAGGAGGCGCAGTTTCAAAATAAGAAGTTTTCAATTTAAAGTAGAGACGGGGGGGACCTTATTTTCTCAGAGGTTATTAATATTTGGAATTCTCTTGCTCAGCAAAGGCTGGGCCATTGAATATACTCACGGTTGGGTTTAACAGATTTTTGATTGCCAAGGCAGTCAAAGGCTGTTAGACATCGGTGGGAAAGTTCAGTCAGGGTCAATCAGACCAACTACGAATTTATTGAGTATGCTGAATGGGTTTTCTCTGCTTCTGTTTTCTATTGCTCAGCATATAAAAGGAAAGAAGGCAGCTTATATACATCCAGAACAGTGGTGAAGTAACCAAGGAATCTCATTATACATGATGTTCAAAATGTCCAATCAATGCAAAACAGGAAATGAACAGTTAATAGGTTGAACTGCAAAGCTAAAATAGAAGAAAATAATTCAGAGAAGATAATGACCAAACTTGATAGTGCCCTAGTCAGATTGCAATTTCAATAACAACTAATATGATAAAGAGAAACATCAAAGCATTGGAGATTAATCACCATTGTTAAGGTTCTAAGATAAAAGAAATTATGTGTTAAACCTGTGCCAGGATTTTCCTTGCATCTGTCCTGACTGCCACTGTAGCTATATCATAAAGACAGTGGAGATCTCTTTTACCAAATCTCCTGTGAAATTCCAGTGACAAAGCCTGGCAAAATGTAAAACAAATAGGATGCTATAATGGAGTGGGAGGTATCTAGAGACCTCTGGATAGGTGATTGACCAAATGTTTTTTCTTGTTATAGAAACATGCAAACATGTGAACTATGAATAGAATAGATCACTTAGTAACCCGAGTCAGCTCCCCATTCAAGAGGAGCATAGCTGATCCACCCATGTTGAAATTCCTCATTTCCATCTGACCATTATCATTTATGGATGATAATGGAATAGCGTAGGTTAGATGGCCTTCAGATTGGTTTCACAAGTTGGTGCAACATCGAGGGCCGAAGGGTCTGTACTGCGCTGTAATGTTCTATGTTCTATGACCCCAATAACCTTAGATTCTCATTAGGCAAGGCAATCGATCTATCTTTGTCTTAATTCCTGCCTCCATTTTTTTTATGAGGCAGAGTGTTTCAAGGTGTGGAGGGACTGTCTTATGAGGAGAGGTTGACTAGTTTGGGCCAGTAATCATCGGCCTTTAGAAGAATGAGAGGTGATTTTACTGAAACAGTCAAGGTTTTTAGGGGACTTACGGTCAGTTATTGCTCCGTGTGGGAGAGGGCAGCACCAGAGGGCATAATCTCAAAATAATGAAGAGAATTCCTTCTGACAGGGTAGTAATTCTGTGAAACATTTTACTGCAGAGAACTGTAGAGGCTGGTTGATTGAGTATAATCAAGGCTGATATAGATTTTTAAACAATGAAGGTTTCAAGGATTATAGGGAAAAGGCAGGGAAGTGAAGCTGAAAAAAAATCTCCAAATATCTAGAGATAACACAGTGCAGAGTTGGAGGAACACAGCAGGCCAGGCAGCATCAGAGGAGCAGGAAAGCTGATGTTTCGGCTTGGGACCCTTCTTCAGAAGTGGTGGGGATTGGTCAGTGAGGTGGGAGGAGCAGATAGGTGGGAAAGAAGACGGGCGGCTTGTGTCAGGTCAAGCAGGCAGGGATGAGAGGGACCAATCCCCACCACTGCCTACCTGCACTCACCTATCACCATCCCACGTACCTTCCCCAGCCTCACCCCTCCTCTTTATTTATTTCAGAGCTCCTTCCCCCATTTCTGAAGAAGGGTCCCAACCTGAAATATCAGCTTTCCTGCTATTCTGATGCTGCCTGACCTGCTGTGTTCCTCCAGCTCCACACTGTGTTATCTGACTCCAGTTCTTACTATCTTCTAATATCCATCCTGAGATTTCAACCCCTAATATTAGAAACAACATTACCTAATTCTGGACTGACCCACAAGAGGAAGCATCATTTCCATGTCCAAAAATTAAGACTATTCAGAATTTTATATACTTCGATCCATTCACCCTCATTCTTCAAAATGAGAAAAATGCCCAGCCTGTCCAACCTATCCTCAGAAGACAAACCACTCAATGCAGGTATCAATCTAGTAAATGTCCTCTGAACTGTCCCTAACAAATACATTCTTAAATAAGGAGGCCTAAACTGCACACAGTATTCAAGATATGGTCTTACCAATGCCCAGTGTAACTGAAGCATAACATCCTTAGTGTCATGTTCAATTCCTCTCATAATAAAGGATTGCATCCTATTATCCCTCTTAGTTATGTGCTGTACTTCCATATTATTTTTTGTGACTAAAGTACCAGAACATTTAAATCCCTGTGCACCTTAGAATTCTACAGTTGCTTTGTGTTTAAATAATATTCTGCCTTTTTTATTCTTGCTGCCATAGTGAACAACCTCACATTTTCTCACATTATACTCCCCTGCTCACTCAATGTATTTATATCTGCCTATAATTTCCTTATGTCCTCTTCACAAAATATTTTGCTCCCTATCATCTGCGAAAAAAAACAGGGTGGAGGAAAAAGTGAATAATTTTTGTTCCAAGAAGTTAATTGAATTATAACAGAAAGATGCAAAACTAAAGCAGTTGTATCAAAAACCATACACAGAAGAGCCTGACTGTATCCCAGAAAGTTACAATCTTAAAAAATGAAGTCTTGATGTGGAAATGGAGACTGTCTCATGTTCAGGCAGATGAAAAACAGACGGATGTTCATCAAGTTGAATTACTGGTGAGTTATGGAAAGGTAGTGTTGTAGGTAGAACAGGAATTATCTGGAGGTGGTCATTTGGGAATAAGGAAAACTCAAGCCAAAATACAAAAATCATTTTTATCTGCCTAGACTGCATAGAGATGCGGCTGTATTAGTCTGTTAAGTTCTTCAATAGAGTTATGTTATTCCAGTTTTTCTTTCTTATGTTGTAATTTTAACTGTTGAGTAAGAATATAGTGTATTTTGCTTCAAGCCCGATAGTTTGACCAATCAAACTGCATGCAGAACACAATATCTTACATTTGCCTTCTAATATATAAAAAAAAGTTAGGTCTAGACTATCTGAACATATTTTGAGGGGATTTGGTCTGGTCCATTACACCCCCATCAAGTCATTAATTTAAATTGTAGAAATTTGAGGCTCCAGCACAGACTGCTATGGGACTCCGCTTGCCACATGCTGTCAATCTGGCAAAGACACATTTATGCCTATTGTCTTCTGCCAACCAATCTTCTATTCATGTTAATAGTTATGCCTTATACCATGAGCTTTTATTTTCTGCAACAAACTTTGGCTTGGTACCTTATGAAATGCCTTCTGAAAATCCTGGTATTGTACATCTACAAGCTTTGCTTCATTCATAGCACGTGACTCATTTAAATAATTTATTAAAATTTAGTTAAACATGATTTTCCTTTGGTGGAGTCATCCTGATGTTGATGCTTCTCAATTATCTTGAGATTTTCTAACTGGACATCTAAAATTTCCTTAAACAATTTTAGACAGGAAATTCTGTGGTCGTGAGCAAGACTCCCAAATGGTGTGTTGCTTCCCGGGTGCCGGGGTCAGGGATGCCTCAGATCAAGTCTACAGGATTCTTAAGGGGGAGGGTGAGCAGCCAGAAGTCGTGGCACACATTGGTACCAATGAATTGCTGGGAAAAGGGATGAGGACCTGAAAAGTAAATATAAGAAGCTAGGTTGGAAGTTAAAAGGCAGGATAAGCAGAGGAGTAATCTCAGGATTACTACCGGTGCCATGGGTTACTGAGGTTAAGAACAGAGAGCGAGTGCAGCTGAACACTTGGCTACAGAGCTGGTGTAGGAGGGAGGGCTTCAGATATGCGGATCATTAGGATATCTTCTGGGGTAAGTGGGACCTGTACAAGGACGGGTTGCACCTGTACTGGAGGGGCACCAATATCCTCGGTGGAGGTTTTGCTAGAAGCTGTTCAGGAGGGTTTAAACTAGTTTGGCATGGGGATGGGAATGGGAATTGGAGCTATGGATCAGAGGGTGAGGTAGCTGGTGTACAGGCAGATACAGAATGCAGAGAGTCTGTGAGGAAGGGTAGACAGTTGATTGGGTAAAGTTGCAGTCAGTGTGGTGGGTTGAAGTGTGTCTTTTTTAATACAAGAAGCGTCAGGAATAGGGGTGATGAACTTAGAGAATAGATCAGTATTTGGATCTACAAAGTTGTGGCCATTACAGAGACTTGGATATCATGGGGCAGGAATGGTTGTTGGATGTTCTGGGGTTTAGATGTTTCAAAAGAAATAGGGAGGGAGGTAAAAGAGGTGGGGGAGTGGCATTGCTAATCAGGGATAGTATCACAGCTGTAGAAAGGGAAATCGTTGAGGATGGTTTGTCCACTGAGTCAGTATGGGTGGTAGTCAGAAACAGGAAAGGTGTAGTCACTTTATTGGGAGTTTTCTCTTGGTGGGAGAGTATTTTGGTGAGAGTGATCTCAACTCCCTGACCTTTACTATAGTTATGGAGAGGAATAGGAGCCAACAGTATGGAAAAGTATTTAATGGGAAGCGGGGCGAATTTCAGTTCTATTAGGCAGGAACTGCGGAGCATAGATTGGGAACAGATGTTCTCAGGGAAATGCATGAGAGAAATGTGGAGGATATTTAGGGAGCACTTGCTATGAGTGCTGGATAGGTTTGTCCCACTGAGGCAAGGAAGGATGGTAAGATGAAGGAATCTTGAATGACAAGACGTGTGGCACAACGAGTCAAGAGGAAGAATGAAGTTTACTTAAGGTAGAGAATGCAAGGATCAGACAGGGCTGTAGAGGATTACAGGGTAGCCAGGAAGGAACTGAAGGATGGACTTAGAGAGCTAGAAGGGGACATGAAAAAGCCTTGGCAGGTAGGATTAAGGAAAACCCCAAGGCGTTCTATACTTATGTGAGGAGCAAGAGGATGGCCAGAATGAGGGTAGGACCAATCAAGGAGAGTGGAGGGAACTAGTGCGTGAAGTCGGAGGATGTGGGGTTGGTCCCTAATGAATGCTTTGCTTCAGTATTCACTAGTGAGGCCATTAGTGAGGACAGCATGAGACAGGCTGATGTGCTTGAGCAGGTTGATATTTGGAAGGAGGATGTGCTGGAAATTTTCAAAAACATGAGGATAGATAGGTCCCCTGGGCCAGAATGGATATACCCAAGGTTCCTACGGGAAGCGAGGGAAGAGATTGCTGCCCCTTTGGCAATGATCTTTGCATCCTCACTGTCCATAGGAGTAGTGCCAGAAGATTGGAGGGTAGCAATGTCATTCCCTTGTTCAAGAAAGGGAATAGGGTTTACCATGGGAATTACAGACCAGTCAGTCTTACTGGTGGGCAAATTATTGGAGAGGATTCTGAGAGATAGTACTAATGATTATTTGGAAAAGTATAGTTTGATTAGAGACAATGGGACATTGACAGGATGCAAAGCTGGGCAAAGAAGTGGCAGATGAAATTCAACCCAGAAAAGTGTGAAGTGATTCATTTTGGAAGGTCGAATTTGAATGCAGTATACAGGTTAATGGCAGGATTCTTGGCAGCGTGGAGGAACAGAGGGATCTTGTGGTGAACATTCATAGATCCCTCAGAGTTTCCACCCAAGTTGATAGGGTTGTAAAGAAGGTGTATGGTGTGTTGGCTTTCATTGGCGGGGGGGATTGAGATTAAGAGCCACGAGGTTATGCTGCAGCCCTATAAAACCCAGGTTAGACCACACTTGGAATATTGTGTTCAGTTCTGGTCATCCCATTATAGGAAGAATATGGAAGCTTGAGGGAGGGTGCAGAGGAGATTTACTAGGATGCTGCCTGAACTGGAGGGCACGTCTTATGTGGGAGCTAAAGCTTTTCTCATTGGAACAAAGAAGGATAAGAGGTGAATTGATAGTGGTGTACAAAATGATGAGAGGCATAGATAGAGTGGATAGTCAGAGAATTTTTCCCAGGGCGGAAATGACAATCACAAGAGGGCATAATTTTAAGGTGATGGAGGAAGGTATAGGGGAGGTGTCAGAGGTAGGCTGTTTACTCAGAGTGGTGGGTGCGTGAAATACACTGCCGGCAGTGGCAGTGGAGTTGGATACATTGGTGATATTTGAGCGACTCTTGGATAGGCAAATGGGTGTTACTAAAATGCAGGGTATGCAGGGTAGTTTGATCTTAGAGTAGGACAATAGATCAGCACAACATTGTGGGCCAAAGGGCCTGTACTGTGCTGCACTGTTCTGTGTTCTGTGTTCTAATTTTAATATCTTTCTCAGCCAGATGGCCTTGACCTTCTAATGTGCCACAATCTTTCCGTCTTGAACACGGGAGTTATCTTTTCCACTTTCCTGTCTAATGGAGGAATTTGATGAATCTAGAGAGTTTTGGAAAATTAACACCAACACATTTAAGATCCTGTAATTAGTCCATGTAACTTGGAGATCTGCAAGCTTACAGCTCCATCAACTTGTTTAACACCACTTCCCTGATTATTGTAATTTCGCTAATCTCTTTCCCTTCCATTTCCTGATTCCCAGCCGCTTTTGGAATGTTTTATATATGATGACAAAAGCAAAATATTTGTCGTATAATTTGCCATTTCTTTATTAGAATCATACAGCACAGAAACAGGCCCTTTGGCCTGACTCGTCTCTGCCGATCACATTTCTAAAACTGAACTAGTCCCATAAATCTTGAAATCTTTCCTATTCATGCACCTGTCCAAATGTTTTTGAAATGTTGTAACTGTACCAGCCTCTAACGCTTCCTCTAGCAGCACATTTCATATAGACAACACCCTCTGTGTGGATAAGTTGCCCCTCAGGTCCTTTTTAAATCTTTCCCCTCTCACCTTAAACCTATGCGCTGTAGTTTTGAACTTCCGTACCCTGGGGAAAAGGCCTTGGCTATTCACCTTATCTATACCCCTCATGATTTTATAAACCTCTATAAAGGTCACATCTATGCTTCTTGGGAGAAAAAATGTCTCAGCATTTCCAACTTTTCCTAATAAATCAAACTTTTCAGTCTCAGTAACTTTCTTGTAAATCTTTTTTGTACACTTTCCAGTTTTTAATAACATCCTTCGTAGCAAAGTGACCAGATTTGTAGCCATACTTCAAAATGTATAGCCGTAACATGACGTCCCAACTCCTGTACTCAATGCTCTGACTGATGAAGACAAACACTGTTAGTCGCAGGCCTCTAACGTGAGCAACAACCTCTACAACCACGCTATGTCTCCTACCATCAAGGCAATTTTGTATCCAATTGGCTAACTCTTGCTGGATCCCACGTGATCTAACCTTACTAGTCAGTCTACCACACAGAACATTGTTGAAGGGCTTGCTAAAGTCCATGTCAATAACGTCTACCACTCTTCATCTATCTTGTTGGTCATCTCTTCAAATAAAATGTAATCAAATTTGTGAGACATGATTTTCCATGCACAAAGCCATACTGACTATCTCTAATCAGTCCTTCCTTTTCCAAATGTATGTAGATCCTGTCTCTCAGAATCTCCTCCAATAGCTTACCGACTACTAATGTTAGGCCCACTGGTCTGCAGTTCCCTGGCTTTTCCTTGCAGCCTTTCTTAAGTAATGGCACAACATTAGTCACCGCCCCCCCCCCACCCCCGCCCCCCCGCCAATCTTCTGGCACCTCACCTCTATTGCTCACTATTGATACCCCATTTTCATTCCCTATGGAATCAACACTCACTTTTCTTATTATTTTCCTTTTTAAATACCTATACAAACTGTTACTATCTGTTTTTGTTCATTCCCAGTAGCTGCTTCTCTTACTTTAATTTCTTCCTCTCATTAGTCATTCTACGCCATTCTTTATCTGCTAACCAATCATCTAACATGCCACTTCTCTTTGCACAGTTTTTCCTGAAGTTTGATGTTTTCTCTAATTTCTTTAGTTAACCATGGATGACAGATCCACCCTTTAGAACTTTTCTTTGTGGTAGGAATGTCCTCATTCTGAATATCCTGAAATAGCGCCTTATATGTTTGCCACTGTATCTCTATTGATCTGTCAAAAATATCCCAGCCTAGTTTACCAGGTCACTTCAGATAGTTCAGCATTCATGACCACATAATTGCCCGTTTTCAGATTTAGAATGTTTCTTTGGGCCCAGTCTTCTACATTTCAAACTGGATGTGAAATTCAATCATATTATATTTTTTGTTAACTAGGGGTGCCATAACTAGCAAATTATCAATAAATTGTGTCACAAGAACAAGTCTAAAATAACCTTTGATAACCTTAAAATAACCAGCTCTCTAATGAAGGGTCTAGGCCCGAAACGTCAGCTTTTGCACTCCTGAGATGCTGCTGGGCCTGCTGTGTTCATCCAACCTCACATTTCATTATCTAAATTAACCTGCTGTCTGGTTGATTCCAAAACATACTGCTCTAAGAAGCCACGCCAATGCTGCCAACTAACCCGCCAAAAAGAGGAAAGAAAGAAAAGGAAATGAAAGAAAGAGAGCAGAAGTAAAAGGAAACAAAAAGAAAGCAGATGGGAGCAGACAGGCCCTAGGCAAGAGCCTGCACAAAGCCCTGCTCCTCAGACTGTTGGTGTATTCCTACGTTTGTTCTCTCTGCACCTCCTGCCAAACGTGAACCTTCATTTCCCATATTATTGTTTTCCTTTCTTACCTTATTCTTTGATATACCATATCTTTCTGCATTTGATTCCTTGCTCACATTATTTCAGTTTAAAACCATGCTACTTCCCTAGTTATGCAGCTTGCAATAACACATGCCACAGCATATGTTCCCAACAGTACACTCCACACTTGCCCTCTTGATACCTGTGGCTCATGAAGCCAAACTCATTTCTCCTACACCAGTCTTTGAGCCACGTATTGACCCCCCTTATTTTATGTACCCCATGTTAATTTGCACACAGCTCAAATTATCCAAAGATTATAACCTTTGAGATTTTGCTTTTCAATTTAGAATATGGCTCCTCCTACTCACTATGCAGAATATGTTTCCCAGTTCTACCTATGTCATTGATATTTACATGGACTCTAACCACTGGATCCTCTCAATCCCAATGCAAGTTCCTTTCCAACACTGAACAGATGTCCTGAGTCCTGGTACTGCATGGGGAACACAGCCTGCTGGATTCTCACTATTTGCTGAAGAGAACAATGTTGATGCCCCTCAGTATATTACCTACTGCCACATTTGTTGTTGCTCCCTCACCTGAAGGGCTTCATGTACCATGCTGCCATGGTCAGTTTGCATATTCATCAATCAATGCTTGTTCTAATCCAAGCAGAAAGGAATTCAAACTGAATAGAGAATTGCAGAGGCTGAGGCTCCTGCACTCCTGACCTCTTGATCATCTTACATGCATCACTCACAGTTGTACCCTCCAGCCTTTGACCTCTGACCAAATCAGAAGCCCCTATGTCTTAAATGGTATGACTGCCTTCTGCATAAATCATAACCAAATCATAATTTTCCATTCCATTTTCTTCATCTCAGGCTTTCAAAATATATTCCCTCTTCTTTTGTGAGCTTCTCTAATCTCCTTTTGAAAGCATTGAAGCCCTTTGCCTCAACCACTTGTGATAAATTCCACATTCCAACCATGCATAAAGAAAGTTCTCCTATTGGATTTGTAAGAAACCATTGTGAATTTATGGTCCCACATTTGAATTCTCCCACAAGTGGAAATATTGAGCAGGGTTTTGTCATGAGTTCCAGGATCCTGAAATTCAAATCAGATAGCGATCCATAGTCTCCACACCAACAGCAAGATCAGCTTGGTGATATCCCTGGAAGTTTCCTTGGAAGAATAAAATTAAATATATCAAATCAAAGAGGAGAACAGTAAGCCCTTCCATTTGAAGAGGAAAGCCCTCCTGATAGCTCACTGGGGTGGCGGCAGCAGCAGCAGCCAAACCTACCGTCAGTTAGAATAAGCTCAAGTGGTCTCTTAAACTATTGGAGGGACTGCTCCTCTCTGGAGCTGGTACTTTCTGCAAGCTCAGTGCTGACGAAATGCTCTAAATCACCCTCAACTAGGGGTTTAATTATTTAAACTGGTGTCTGCCTTCATGGATGTGGGCAGCTGATCCACATTCCTGTGCACCCCCACCTCCAAAATGTCCTTTCCTTACCCACCTCGCCCCTTTTCCCCCAGACCCCCAGCCTGTCACTAAACGTGTGTTATTACCCTGAATGTTGTTTCTAGCGCTTCGTTGTATCTGTCAGCTCCGGCCAGTGGCTCTGCCGATTCGTGATGCGGTTCTTAAGTATTTGTTTCCAGCCGATTTGGATTTTTAATTTCCAAGGCATTGTTGATGCTTTTATTTTTCCTACCAAAGTGCATCAAGTCACCAATGTTAAAATTCACTCATTACCTAGCTGTCTAGTCTGCACGTTTTCTCATGCCCTCTTAACTATGTTGCATCATCCCTCCATTTTAGTTATACCCATCCTGTATTGGTGTCCAAAAGGATAGTTATAGACACCTGAAATTCATTCATCTGGCGGTGTATGTATAGTTTATGAATGTAACAGTTTAAGTAAAGAAAAGCAGAAACTGAAAATCTGAAATGAAAACAGATCATAGCAGAGACACTTACAGATAGTAAGAACTGCAGATGCTGGAGTCAGAGGTAACGCCGTGTGGAGCTGGAGGAACACAGCGGGTCAAGCAGGATCAGAGGAGCAGGAAAGCTGATGTTTCGGATCAGGAGCCTTTTTCTGAAGATCCCTTTTTCTGCAGAAGGGTCCTGACCCGAAACGTCAGTTTTCCTGCTCCTCTGATGCTGCCTGAGCTACTGTGTTTCTCCACCTTCACGCTGTGTTACCTCTTATTGAAAGCAGAGACACATATCTGGTCCGGCAGTATCCATTGAGGAAACGTAAGTCTGCTGAGGTGTCAGGTGTAAGCACCACATCAGAGTTGAGAAGTATGACGACCTTTATGAAAGGCAGAGCAAGCAGAAAGATCTTGTGCTGACAGCAAGAACCTGTAGCACACTGTCAGCACTGTTGTGCTTGAACAGTCCTAGATCCTGGCAATCAAAACAGGAGATTAGCATCGCCTCATACTGCCACCTGGTGGTGATGAGGTAAATCTCTTTTCATCATCATTCTTCAGCAAGAGACAGAATAGCAAAATGTTCTTCCATAGATTTATAAAGTGTCGGAAAGGGCCTTCTGCACCGACATAACAAAAATGTGCTAATCCCAATGTCCTGCGTGTGTCCCATATCCTAGAATGTTATAATTTTTGAAATACTCATCCAATTATCTTTTAAAGGTTGTAAAGTCTCCAGCTTCCACTGCCATCCCAGGCAGTGCCTTCCAGATTCCTACCATCCGCTGAGTGAAAAGGTATTTCTTTTCCTCCAAATCGCCTCTGAATTGTCTATCCCTTACCCTAAAACTATACCCTGTCATGACTGACCCCTCAACCAAGGGGTCAATTCAATATTTCCTAGCCAACAAGCTGCAATTTATATAAAAGAAGCCCATTTGGAATGAATGTTTCTGCTATTCTATCATTGGAAATCATTTATTTGTAATATATAAATCATGGGAATGAGGTTGTGATAGGATTTGGACAGGCTGCTGCAGTTGAGGGATTAAAGAAAGAACAAAGAACAGTACAGCCACGGGAATAGGCCCTTTGGCCCACAAAGTCTATGCTGACACACGATACCCTGCTAACCTTAAACCCTTTTGCCTCTGTGTGCTCTATATCCCTCTATTCCCTGCCTATTCATGTATCTGTCAAGGTGCCTCTTAAACACTGCTATTATATTTGCTCCTACCAGATCCTCTGGCAGTGCATTCCAGGGACTTAACAATGCTTTGTGTAAAAGTATTGGCCTCTCACTTCTCCTTTAAACTTTTCCCCTCTCACTTCTAGTAACAACATTTCTACCCTAGGAAAAAGACTTCGACTATCCAGTGCTCTCAATTTTGTAAACTTCTATCAGGCTGTCCATCAGCCTCTGATGTTCAAGTAAAAGCAAACGAAGTTTCTCCAATCTCTCCTCATTGCTAACCCTTCCAGACCAGGCAACATCCTGGTAAATTGTTTCGTACCACATCCTCTGTTAGTGTGGCGACCCGACTGTACACAATATTCCAAATGTGGCTGACCTAAAGTTCTATTCAACTGCAACATGACTTGCCAATTTTTGTACTCTATGCCCCGACCAATGAAGGCAAGCATGTCATACTCCTTCTTACACACATTATCCACTTGTGTTGCCACTTCCAAGGGAGTTCTGAGGAAGGGTCACCGGACCCGAAATGTTAACTCTCTTTTCTCCTCCACAGATGCTGCCAGGCCTGCTGAGCTTTTCCAGCAACTTTGTTTTTGTTCCTGACTTACAGCATCTGCAGTTCTTTTGGTTTCTAAAAGAACAATACCTCATTTTCCATTTGGTGACCCTGCAACCCTCCAGACTTAACGCAATGCTACATTCTGTCCTTAAGCCAATATTTAAATCAAAGCTGACACAGACCCTCATGTTCCATAAACTTCAATATTGTTGACCAATTTATGTAATTACCTTTGTCATCTGTTTACCACACTCACAACTTTCATAGTTCTACCTTACATCTCTGTACCAAAACTTCTCCTGACCCTATACAACTCAACTCCTCACCCCTTGCAGAATATTCCCCATTGCTTTCAGTTGTACTTTCCGTCAAGAATCTACAATACCCCCTGCTCTCGGCTCTACACTCCTGATCTCTCAGCTTGAAACTGCACCGCCCCAGCATCCATTTCTCAGAGCTGTGTTGCTACCTCTACTCTCAGATCTACACCCACCTAGCCCTCTCTGACTCGCATCTCTCCATCCCACTGTGAGCTCTACGTAAACCCCAGAACTCCACCCCCAGCAGATCTATTCATTCCCCCCAACCTCACTCTGGGTCACTGGAAACTTCAAGATTAAAAATAAGGTCACAAAAGGAAAAACATTCTGGGAGCGTTGTTTACACAGCACTGCCATCATTACTGTGAGGTTGCAAAAACATGGGTTCCATTTTATGTAGTTGAGTAAATTAACAAAAGAAAAGAATTATAAATTTAGAGAAGAAATAGAAAAATATTGATTGTATTTTTTAAAAAATTCTGGCTGGCACTGTATTACTGAATAACTTGAAATAAGTAACTTATCCTTTCAATTAAACATGGCCTAGAACCTATCCTTTGTGTTTCTCACAATAAATTCCTGATTGTCCTACATAGGATTCCCTGATTTGGAGAATCACTACACAACGGGAACAGGAGGATGATAGCAAGAATGTAAAGAAGAAAGAACTTCTGGATATTTGTCTCCTAACTGGTGGCCTACAAAGCTGCTCATGATTGGATGGTATACTCTGCACCCATCATGGTATTTGCAGGAGAGGCTGATGATGATGTTTAATTATTATAATGCCCATGCTCAAAAATTTTGTTGTAATTAACTATGCCTATTTTCAAACAGTTATGATAAATACATAGTGTCAGCTATCACAACAGAGTCTACTAAAATGTGCATTTTAAAGTTCTTTTTCTGAAAAGGACACAAATTTTGTATCAAACAAATGTCACTGTGAACAGTTTGTTTGAGCACAGAGATAGTAGGAACTGCCGATGCTGGAGAATCTGAGATAACAAAGTGTAGAGCTGGATGAACACAGCAGGCCAAGCAGTCATTTTCTGAAGAAAGGCCCAGACCCGAAACATCAGCTTTCCTGCTCCTCTGATGCTGCTTGACCTGCTGTAAGAAGCTTATTGCTCATTTTAACTATGCATTTCTACCTGGATTTCAGTCAACAGGCATTATGTGCATCTGGACAAGGTTTCCACCATTTATAAACCTTAGATTATTTTCTTTCATTCACTGACATTTCTGAAAAAAGTCATCCTTCATTCCTGATTTATTAATAGCAGGCATGGCCACAAATATTTCGGTGTCTTTACCAACGGGATCCAATCATGTGCTAATGAAACGTATAGTTCAAGCACTTCCAAGCCAAAGGAGAAAATTATTTTATCATTATTTATGAATGGGATGTGGGCATCGCTGGCTAGCTAGCATTTATTTCCAATCCATAATTGCCCACATGAGTTAACCGCACTAACGTAGACCTGGAGATACATGTAGGCTAGACCCAGTGAACATGGCATATTTCTTTCACTAAAGGTTGTTAATGAACCATACGGGTTTTATGACAATAAAAATGATTCATTTTGTTTTACTATGAGCAGAAATTTTTCACTCCCTCGAGCGGCTTTGGCAATAGTAAGGATGAAAATATCAGATCCCTGAAGAGAAAAAGATTACCATTTTTCTCCTTATACTTTAAACAAGAAGTCCTGAACCTCATTCATGAGTTGAAACCACCCAACTGATCATGCCAAACCCTGAACGTGCAAGTCAGACTGAATACCTGAAGGCACCTGGATTGCCACCCTCATCAGACTGCACCATGATGACCTTTTCTCTACATGCTCTGCGGACACTATCCTCCTCTATGTTTCCTACGGATAACTGAGCATTGCCAAGTCAAAAGCCTCGCCACATCATTGTGGCTGCTTTCTCACCAACTTATATACCAGCCCTTCAGAACTTCATTTAGATGCTCGCAGACACTTATTATTTCTGCTAGGTAGCTTTGCATGCAAAGACACCAATGTCAATTAGGCATTTGTATAGGATGCATTATATGGCTCTTAGATTACTTTCTTAACATTGATTCATTCTGTGCCAACTTGGAGGCTGCCACTTTGCACAACCTAAGCAATGTATGAATGTATGGATACATTTCACTTACATTTCTTAAGGAAATCATTAATTTCCAAATCTGAGAATAATGGAATGGCATATTTTTATTTGAAGTTTCCTGTTTGAAATTATGCCTTTTCAAAGCACATTTTATCTGATCATTTCCTGTACTCTGCACACTTGTAGCAGTATAAAATATCGTAAATATTCAAAAGGAAAAGATCCACATACATTCTTCAAAATTAATCTGATCCTACCTATCCATAATGGACAGGTAAAGTCTGGGGATGAGGGACATGGAAAGGGTATTTATAAATGGAGACCAAAAACATGACTCTAATCCTTATTCAATTCAGTAGGACTTGTGTCCAGAGAATTTCTTAAAGGAGGCATGCAAGTGTGATCATCAAAATCTAGAATGATACACCTACCATTACATTCAAAATTAAGCATTTGTAACAATCTTCAGCCAGAAGAGTCATGGGTGATCTATCTCAGCCTCCTGTGGATATCCCCAGCATTAGAGGTGCCAGTCTTCAGCCAATTTGATTCACTCCACATGATATATGAAAACAGTTGGAAGCACTGGATACTGCAAAGACTATGGGCCCTGACAACATTCAGGCAATAGTACTGAAGACTTACGCACCAGAACTCAATACTCCCCTAGCCAAGCTGTTCCAATACAACTACAACATTGGTATCTAACCAATGTGGAAAATTGCCCAGGCATGTCACATACAAAAAGCAGGACAAATAAAATCTGGCCAATTACTGCCCCAACCTAGTCTTAATAATCAGTAAAGTGATGAAAGTTATGATCATTCATGTATCATATGGCACTTACTCAGCAATGACCTGGTCAATGACACTCAGTTTGGGTTCTTCCAGGGCCACTCAGCTTGAGCCCTCATTACAGCCTTGGTTCAAACGTAAATAAAAGAGCTGAATTTCAGAGGTGAAGTGAGTGTGACTACCATTAACGTCAAGGCAGTATTTGACTTAATGTGGCATCAAAGAACTCTTGCAAAATTAGAGTAAATATAATCAGGAAGCAAATTCTCTTGCTGGTTGGAATCCTACCTGGAATATAGGAAGATGGTCATGGTTGGAAAGGGGTGACAGAATCAGTCCAAGTCAGCATGGATTCACTAAAGAGAAATCATGTTTGACAACTTTTCTGGAATTTTTCAAGCATGTGACCAATAGAGTGGACAAGGTTGAATCAGTTGATGTTGTGTATCTGGGCTTCCAAAAGGCATTTGACATGGTTCCACGCAAGAGATTAGTAAGGAAACTAAAACTTACGGGATTAGAGGTAATGTATTGACATGGATAGAGAACTAGTTTGCAGACAGGAAGCAGAGCGTTGGAAAAAACAGTTCTTTTTCAGAGAGGCAGGCAGTGATGAGTGGGGTAGCGCAGGGATCAGTGCTGGCACCCCAGCTGTTCACAATATCCATTAAGCATTTGGACAAAAGAATTGAATGCAATATCTCCAAATTTGCAAATGGCACTAAGCCAGATGGTAGTGTGTGCTGTGAGGAGGATGCTAAGATGCTGCCAGGTGACTGGGACAGACTGGTTGAGCGGGCAAATACTTTGCAAGCACAATATAGTGTGAATAAATGTGAAGTTATCCACTTTGGCCACAGAAACAGGATGACAGATTACTTTCTGATTGATGACAGTTTAGGAAAAGGTGAGGTACATTGAGATCTGAGTGTCACGGTGGAGGTTTGCACACAGGTTCAACAGGCCATAAGGAAACCTAGTGGCATGCTTGCCTTCATAGCAAGAGGGTTTTAGCATAGGGATGTCTTGCTGCAGTTATAAAGGGCCTTGACGAGGTCACACCTTGAGTATTGTGTGTAGTTTTGGTCTCTAGTCTGACGAAGGACATTCTTGCTATCAAGGGAGTCCAGCGAAGGTTCACCAGACTGATTCCTGGGATGGCAGGTCTGACATATGAGGAAAGGTTGGATCAAATGGGCTGTACTCACTGGAATTTAGAAGAATGAGGGGTATCTCATAGAAACATATAAAATCCTGATGGGACGGGACAGGCTAAATGTGGGAAGAATGTTCTTGATGTCGAACAGGTCCTGAACAATAGGTCACAGTCTAAGGACTCCGGAGTCAGATGAGGAAAAATTTCTTCACTCAGAGTTGAGAACCTGTGGAACTCTCTACCACAGAAATTTGTAGGGACCAGTTCCTTAAAAATATTCAAGAAGTAGCTGGATATGGCCCTGCTCTTGTGCTAAAGGGACTAAGGAGTATGGAGAGCAAACAGAAATTGCAAGATCAACCATGATCATATTGAATGGCTGTGCAGGCTCAAAGGGCTGAATGGCCTACCCCTGCAACGACTTTCTATGTTTCAATTTCACCATGTACAATGGCAGGATTTAAACCATGTCCCTAAGCTCCCGGCTTCTGGTCTACCAGTCCATTGACATTATCACTCATGCCATCAACTACCCCTTAGGGGAAGATGACTCAATCTCTCTCCTTTTTCGAGGTGGTTATTGCCTAGGTCTTGCTATATACAGCTGCAGACTTCTGTAGTATCTGACGAATTGTGAATGATACTGAACATTGTTCAATCAATGGTAAATAACCATAATTCTGACCTTTCGCTGAAGTCATGTTCATTGTTCATTCAGTTGACAATGGTTAGTCCCTGGACATACTCTGAGGAACACGTGCAGTGATCTCTCTGGACTGAGATGATTGGTATCCCACAACATTACAGAGGCAACGTGCTGGTGGTATTGTCACTATCCAGCAACCCAGAGATCCAAATAATGTCTGGGAACCCAGGTTCAAATCCCACCACAGCAGATGGTAGAATTTACATACAATAAAAAAAATCAGGAATTAAGAGTCTAATGATGATCATTCCACCATTGTCAATTGTCAGAATCTCTACAGCGTGGAACTATTCATTCAGCCCATCGAGTACACACCACATCCATCTAGACCCATTCCTATAACCCTGCATCTCCCATGGCTAATCCACCTAGCCTGCACACTATGGGCAATTTGGCACGGCCAATCCACCTAAGCTGCACATCTTTGGACTGTGGGAGGAAACCGGAGCACCCAGAGGAATCCCATGCAGACACAGGGAGAATGTGCAAACTCCACACCGACACTCACCAGAGGCTGGAACAGAACCCAAGCCCCTGGTGCTGTGAGACAGCAGAGCTAACTACTAACAGTGAGCTTGATAAAATAGGAGGCTGAATATTAAATCAGGTAAGTTGTGCCCTTAAAAGATTTTTGGAAAGATTTAATCCCTGTTAATTAGCACTTCGCTGCTGAATCTCACCACGTCACCTCTGAAAAGTTGGAAAAGATGGCGCAAGTAGCTCGCAATGTTGAGATTAGCGATAACGGGAACTGCAGATGCTGGAGAATTCAAGATAACAAAGTGTGAAGCTGGATGAACACAGCAGGCCAAGCAGCATCTCAGGAGCACAAAAGCTGTGTTTCAGGCCTAGACCCTTCATCAGAAACCCATTCTGCAACACATTTCACTGTAGCCCACATTGCTCAGTCACCAATAAGATTCTGCCCATGGTGTGATCTCCCAGAAAGTTCAAGAGCATTAAGTGGCATTTGAGTGATAAAATGTAAGGCATCCTCCACCATATGAATAACTACAAAGACTGGTATAGTACGGTTATATGCGTATTAAAGAAGAATGGCATAATTAGGGTATATCTAGATCTTGGCCATCAATAATAGATATTGGCCACCTAACAAGGAAATGTCAGGAGGTTGGAGCACCATTTGGATGGTATTTCTTCCAAAGAGTACCTTTTAGTTTAGCTGCCAGTCAAGGTCTGTTCCACTGAATGTGGACAGAATTACAGAAAATGTGTAAGGATGCTTATGCACTCCTGATAATACAGTGGTAGTGGGCAAAACCAAAAAAAAATGTGGCTAGAACTTTCACTCACTAATGGCAGATACTCACTATGAAAGGCTAATGAATACAGCAAGCAGTGCCAGATGAATACAAGTCAGATCAATTCTTCTCAATATCCTCAGCTTGCAGACTTTCATCCAGATGCAGGCAAAGACATAGACAAAAAAGATAAGATAAATGCCTAACTCACAAGATGAATAGATCTACAAAGATTCATCCGATTCTTATGCTTCTCAGCGCAGCAAGTTCCTCAAAAGTTCCTGTTGCAGCATTGTCATGAGAGTTCCAAAAGCCACATCAAATGTATTGCTGAATGGCATTCACACCTGTTTCAATCTCTTAAACAAGCATTGTCAACAGAAGATCACACCCTGCAGGAATGTGAGCAAAGGAAGAAGACAAGAAGGAAGTCATTACTTTGCAAATGATCTTGGAGTGTGCATCATACAAAAATTGCACTAATTCCACTTGGATCCAAAAATCAGTTGCAAGCACAGTCCAATAATCTGAACAGAGCATGAAGTACCTGCTCAGTGTTTGATGCTGCAAGATTCCATGCATACCTGTCCAGTCAACAATCGCCTACAGAAATTCATCCCAAACTATTGTAAGTGATTTGGCACAAACCATAAACAAATGCATTATCAAATCTCAGCAACGTTGAGTGGGAGAACAGGTTACAAACTCAGTGTCAAAATGGTGACCTCAACGTGCTGTGCAAACTGCTAAATCCAAACAACCATGAAGACATTCCACTACAAGTCAACAGCATGGACATCAAGATATAAGATGTGGTCAAAATTGATCTATTGCATTTTAGTCAGCAAAAATACAATCAATCAATCAGCTTCAGTTCAAAATAGCTAAATACCCACAGATGAAGACATAATGGAAAGTTATTATTGGAGGGTGGCTGAGAAGATAAAAGAGATGGCGTAATTTTCAAATGTTTTTAATCTCACAGAGATTAGTCTGTCATCTCAAGAGGCATTTTCTTCAAAGAAAATCGAATATGTCCAAAGCCCATTGCTAGTACATATTGCTGCAACTGCATAAGAACATAAGAACCAGGAGCAGGAGTAGACCATCCGGCCCCTCAAGCCTGCCCTGCCATTTAATAAGATCTTGGCTGATCCTTTTGAGACTCAGCTCCACTTACCCGCCCACTCACCACATCCCTTAATTCCCTTACTGTTCAAAAATTTATCTAGTCTTGTCTTAAAAATATTCAGCCATGTAGCTTCAACCGCTTCACTGGGCAGGGAATTCCATAGATTCACAATTCTTTCGGTGAAGAAGTTCTGCCTGACCTCAGTCCTACATCTTTTTTCCTTTATTTTGAGGCGATGCCCTCTAGTCCTACTTTCACCTGCTAGAGGAAACAACCTCCCTGCCTCCACTTTATCTATTCCCTTCTACAAGATTTCCCCTCATTCTTCTGAATTCCACTGAGTATAATCACAGTCTACTCAGTCTCCCCTCACGATCCAACCCTCTCAACTCTGGAATCAACCGAGTGAATCTCCTCTGCACCCCCTCCAGTGCTAGTATATCCCTTCTCAAGTAAGGAGACCAAAACTGCACACAGTACTCCATGTGTGGCCTCATCAGGACCCTATACAGCTGCAGCATAGCCTCTCTGTTTTTAAACTCCATCCCTCTAGCAATGGCTGACAAAATTATAATTGCCTTTTTAATTACCTGCTGCACCTGCAATCCTACTTTTAGCAATTCATGCACAAGGACACCCAAGTCCCTTCGCACAGCAGTGTGCTGCAGTTTTTTTACCATTTAAAACATAGTCCATTTTGCTGTTCTTCCTACCAAAATGGATGAGCTCACACTTATCAACATTGTGCTCCATCTGCCAGACCTTTGCCCACTCACTTAGACTATCTATATCCCTCTGCAGACTTTCAGCGTCTTCTGCGCACTTTGCTTTACCACTCACCTTAGTGTCATCTGCAAATTTTGTCACAAACACTTAGTCCCCAACTCTAAATCATCTATGTAAATTGTAAACAATTGCAGTCCCAGCACTGATCCCTGAGGCACACCACTAGCCACTGACTGCCAACCAGAAGAACACCCATTTATCCCTACACTTTGCTTTCTACTGATCAACCAATCCTCTATCCATGCTAATACATTACCTGTAATACAGTGGAACTTTATCTTATGTAGCAGACTTTAGTATGGCACCCTGTCAAATGCCTTCTGGAAATCCAGATACACCACATCCACAGGTTCCCCAATTGTCCACCATGCAAGTAATGTCCTCAAAGAATTCCACCAAATTAGTTAAACATGACCTACCCTTCATGAACCCATGCTGGGTGTTTCCAATGGGACAATTTATATCCAGATGTCTTACTATTTCTTTCTTAATTAGATTCGAGCATTTTCCCCACTACCGAAGTTAAGCTAACTGGCCTAAAGTTATCAGCTTTTTGTCTACTTCCTTTTTTAAACAGTGGTATCTCATTGGCTGTTTTGCAATCTGCGGGATCCACCCCAGAGTCCAGTGAATTTTGGTAAATAATTACCAGTGCATTTGCTATTTGCCCCATTACCTCTTTTAGTACCCTGGAATGCATTTCATCAGGGCCAGGAGACTTGTCTTCCTTTAGCTCCATTAACTTGCCCAACACTGCCTCCTTTGTGATAATGATAGTTTCTAGGTCCTCGGCTGCTATAACCTTCTTGCTATTAGTTTTTGGCATGTTATTTGTGTCTTCCACTGTGAAGACCGACACAAAATAATTGTTTAATGTCTTGGCTATTTCCTCATTCCCAGTTATTAATTTGGCCTTCTCATCCTCTAAAGGACCAACATTTACCTTCACCACTCTTTCATGATTTACATATTTATAGAAACTTTTGCTGCCTGTTTTTATATTCTGAGCTAGTTTCCTCTCATAATCTATCTTACATTTCTTTATAACTTTTTTGTGGCTTTCTGTTGGCCTTTAAAGATTTCTCAGTCTACTAGTTTCCCACTACTCTTTGCTTTTTTGTCTGTGTTTTTTTTCATCTGATACTTTCCTTTATTTCCTTAGACATCCATGGCTGGCTCTCTCCGTACTCCTACAGTTTTTTCTTATCCCTGGAATTTACTTCTGCTGAGCACTGTTAAAAATCGTTTTGAAAGTCCTCCACTGTTCCTCAATTGACCCACCATAAAGTTTTTGCTCCCACTCTACCTTAGCTAACTCCTTCCTCATTCCTTCATAGTCTCCTTTGTTTAAGCACAGGACACAGATACTAGATTTAACCTCCTCACACACCATCTGTACTTTAAATTCAATCATACTGTGATCATTCCTTCTGAGAGGATCCCTAACTGTGAGATTATTAATTATTCCTGTCTCATTATGCAGGATGAGATCTAGGATAGCTTGCTCCACTGTAGGTTCCATTACATATTTTTCAAGGAAATTATCGCAGATGCATTCTTTGAACCCCTCCGCAAGGCTGCCATGACCGACCTGGTTTGACCAATCTACATGTAGATTAAAATCCCCCATGATAATTGCTGTACCATTTTTACATGCATTAGCTATTTCTATGTTTATTGCCTGCCCCATCACGATGTCATTACTTGGTGGCCTGTAGACCACACCTATCAGTGACTTCATCTCCCTGCTATTCCTGATTTCCACCCAAATGGATTCAACGTTTTGTTCAGTAGAACCTATATCATCTCTCACTACAGCCCTGATATCATCCTTAAAAATCAGAGCAACACCACCTCCCTTACCTTCCTGTCTGTCGTTCCAAACAGTTTGATACCCCTGGATCTTTAAATCCCAATCATGACCATACTGTAACCATGTCTCTGTAACGGCCACTAAATCATACCCATTTTCCATGATTTGCACCGTCAACTCATCCACCTTGTTTCGAATGCTCTGAGCATTCAGATAAAGAGTCCTTATGCCGGTCTTTGCACCTTCTTTTTGGGTCCTATTACCTTCATTACTAACAGCTCTTGAGTTCTCCTTCACTTTCACATTTTTCCAGTTTTCATTGGAGTTGAAGCTTCCTCGTCACCTGCTAACCTGCTGCTTTGCCTTACATTAATTGTTATTCTCCCTCTATGCTCACTTCTCCTTTCCCCCCTACTTACTAATTTGAAGTCCTATTAACCACCCTATTTACACTTTTCGCCAGAACACTGGACTCGGCCCTGTTCAGGTGGAGTCCATCCCAACGGTATGGATCCCTCCTGTCCCAGAACTGATGCCAGTGCCCCATGAAAAGGAAACCCTCTTTCCCACACCACTCTTTTAGCCATGTGTCTACTTCCCTGATCCTCGCCTCTCTGTGCCAATTTGCACGTGGTGCGGGCAGCAATCCAGGGATTATGACCCTTGACGACCTGTTTTTTAATTTTGCTCCTAGCTTTTCATAATCCCGAAACGGGTCTTTTTCCCTCGTCCTGCCTATGCTGTTGGTACCTGCATGGACCACAACAACTGGATCCTCCCCCTCCATCTCTAGTGTCCTCTCAAGCCGGTCAGTGATGTCTCACACCCTGACACTGGGCAGGCTACACACCACGTGGGATTCTCTATCCTGCTCACAAAGGATACTGTCTATCCCCCTGATGATGGAATCCCCTACAACTACAATCTGTCTTTTTGCTCCGCCGTCTTGAATGGCCTCCTGGACCATGGTGCCATGGTCAGTTGACTCACCCTTCCTGCAGCCCTGTTCCTCATCCATGCAGGGAGCAAGTGCCTCATATCTGTGGGACAATGTCAAGGGCTGCGGCTCCTGTGTTCCTGTCTGCAGGATCCCACTACCTGCCTCACTCGCAGTCACACACTACTGTGCCTACCCGCCAACCAAATTAACATTAAGACTATCTCCGTATTGAACAAATGAGACAAGTAGCACAGAATCGGGTTTAGTGGACAAAAATTAATGATGGCATTGAAAAGTTAACGGGGATGTGGGAGGTATGCCAAAGATATCGGCTATAGCACTATAGAGAACCTTTACATCTGCGTGATATTCCAGTAGACCCTTGGTCCAAAATCACCATAGATATATTTATTGTGAGTGGACACAACTTCAGTTTCATGGGGCTGATTATTTCTCCATATTTTCAATAGTTAGATGGGTGGAGAGCATTTCAAGATGTCCATAGCAGAAACTTTCAATGTTATATTCAGTATTAGTGCATTCACCTGAAGAAATCCTTCCTGACATTGGACCACAGAACAAGGACAGAGATTTCCAAGACACATTTGCCTGATAGGGTGTAAACAATTCAATGTCCTCACCACATTACTCCAATTTAACTGTCTCGCTGAGTGTTTACAAGAATGATGCCAGAAATGCGTGATTTTAAAAACAAAGAAAGATTAGAGAAATTAGGCTTATTCTCTTCGGAGCAGAAAAGTTCCAAGAGAAATGCCAAGTTCCTCATTTCTGTTACTTATAGATAACACATGAATATTGTCACAGAATTCACCTCCACTGTGGTGGATAGCTGTGTCGAACCCATTTCCTGCACATCTGCTTTCATACCTTCCCCTCTCTCCTAGAACCACGACTGGATTCTTATTGCCCTCACTTTCAATACTCTCAGCAGCCTTTTACAAAATCATCCACTGCTGTTAGTGCTACCTCCAGCATGATTCCACCACCATGCTTGTCTTCCCCTCCCCTTCCCAGCATTTCAAAGAGACTGTTCCCGCTGTTACACCTTGCTCCGTTCCTCTGTTACTCAACATCTCAATCCTTTCACACAGCAGGTTCCCAAGGAATCTCAGGAGGTGCTACACATTCCCTTTCGCCTCCTCCGTCCTCCTCACTGGCCAGGGCCCAACTACTCCTTTGGGCGAAGCAGCAATTTACTCTTACTTCTTTCAATCTAGTTTATCATATTTCCTGCTCAGAGCGCAGTCTTTTATAAACTGGCAGAGCAACTGCTGACTGGGTGACGACTCCAGTCAGTCCACAAGCATGACCCTGACCTTCTGGGCATTTGCCATCTTGCTTTCATGCTCACATTTCTGTCCTAGGTCCATTGCAGTGGTTCAGTGAAAACCAGCTGGAGGAACAGAACCTCAATTGTTTTCCTTCAGTACTTTACAGCCTTTTGGAGTCAATTTCAGAATTGTTCCTCCCACCTTTTATTACAGTATAAAACCCATTACTTTTCCACCCCCTCTTTCAGTTCTAAAGAAGAGTCACATCAGACTTGAAACATTAACTGTTTGTCACTCCACTGATGCTATCAGACCTGCTGAATTTCCCCAGTACTGTTTTTGTTCCAGACCTCTAGCATCTGCAGTGTTTTACTTTTGTTATAACCATACATACAAGTTTGCTAATAACACAAAGCTCCTTATCATAAACAGTACAGATGAATACATAAAATTACAGAGATATTAATGAACAAAGTGAATGAGATTATGGATTTCAATATGTCAGTTTGAGGTCTTCCCTTTTGGATCAAAACGATTTAACAGAACTTCCTAAGTATTAAAAAGTTATAAGTGGTGAAGTTTCAACATGACAGGCTGGGAATGAATTATAAGATTCACGTACATTATTTTCAGTATCTGTTCATGATATTTTAATCAAAAGCTAATGGATATCTGGTCGTTATATATAAGGTGTTAGAATACAACTGCATAGAACTCATAGTTCAGTTACACATAGCTCTGATAGTGATAAGCTGCTCTAAGCACCATACCTTAAGAGTGAGTACAGCATAGATTTATCATGTTGACACCTAAGCATAAGGCTTAAAATCACAAAAAATAGATTATAAGAAAAACTGGGGATGTATTCCTTGGAGTATAGAAGATTAACAGGTGATTCCATTAGCATGTCAGGCATTCAGGGGAACAGATAATATAGATGGAAACCGAAATGAAAGCACACTAAAATTAACAACATTGGTGATATGGAACATAATTATCTATGGTGTGTACTAATCTTATTCATTATTTTATAAAATAGACAAAAGTCTGGACCAGAGATAGTGCCTCTCAGGCTGATCCGAATAGACAAAATTTCCAAGACTATGGTTTCCTTTGCAGGCTTAATAACACTGCAATCATTCAATAATATCTAACAAATTACTTCTTTTTATACTGAGTTAGTGAAAGGAGGAGCATAATGGATGCTGGACGATTAAGCAGCATTCAAATATCAGTTATTCCTTTAACTGAAGTATTCACATGTTGAATATTTATTCAAATTGTTGAGGGATTAATAACCAAATATTATATGTTGATTTTAAGAAGTAGCATAAGCAAACGTACAGAGCAATATTGTGATGTAACAGATTGGTACCCATCTGTAACGTGTTCTTACATCCTGCATTTTGTACATCCATGGCTTCTTATCCAAGATCTCCCAGGGAGGGAGTAAAATTAACACAGTCATTGTCACTGCATTACTGCCTTATCTTCCAACAAATAATTGTAAACTGGCAGAGATTGGACTGAGAGCAGCTTGCAATTATATGTGATATTTGGAAGAGGAAAAGAGGTGAAACAACTACTTTAACATATGATATCTTGGGCTGATTTTGTACATGCACATCTTCCCAGCTCCCACTGTTTCTCTCCATACTGGAATTTCTTATCCTGGGAAATTAAAGTAGTGAAGGGACATTGCCGGTGGAACTAAGTTAAGATTACAATTACATTTAATAAGACATTTGGATAGGTACATGGATAAGAATGTATCAGAGGCATATGGGCCAAACTCAAGCAAATAGAACTAGTTCAGTTTAGGAAACCTGGTCAGTATGGAAAGTTGGGCTGAAGGACATGTTTCCATGCTCTATACTTCTATGACTCTATTAGAAAACTGGAGTGAAGCTGGAAACCGGAGAATTCTTCAATGCTTCAATGGAAATAATTATTTATTGATTTTTGACAGTCTCTTACAGGCCTGATGTGCTTGGGACTCATGGCCTTCTTAACACAAGGTCAAGCATTTCTTAAAGGTACATCTTTATTCCTGTAGTTTTGGATGTGGGCCTTGCTGGCTAGGCCAGGATTTGATGCCTATCCCTGATTGCCCTTGAGCAATGGGTGGTAAGCTATTGTTGTTGTGGTAAGCTATTGTCTCGAACCACAATAGCGCATGGGATGTAGGTAAAACCTCAGGGCTTTTATGAAGGGAATTTAGGGTTTTACCCCAGTGTCAGTAAAGGAACTGCAAAATATTTCCTAGACAGGGTGGAGTCTGATTTATAGGGGAATTTGTGGGTGGCGGTGTTCCCATGCATTTGCTGTGTTGTCCCTCTAGTTGATAGGAGTCACCAGGTTTGTAAGATGCTATTGAAGGAAGTTTAGTGAGTTGCTGTTGTGCACTTTCTCTAGTACTGCTGTAATCTTGGTAGAGACTGGTAACTTTTTTTCAAACTTGAAAATCCAGATATTCAATAAAAGGATAAAGCAACAAAGAACATGAATACAATTTCTCATTCTCAATCTTCAGTCAGTAAACAATATTAAATCATCATGAGTACAGTTAGTTGCTAACCAAATTTCTTAATTTAAGCACCCTTTTATACTTTGTATATCTTCTTAAGTCTTATTAAATAAAAAGAAAGTCAAAAGCTAGAGGATTAATCACTTTGTCTGAGTACTGCTTCAAAGATGCAGTTAAGAGTCAAGATTTCTTGGGCTTTCTGCTTATTTCCAAACAAGTCTTTCGCATCAAAACCTCCTACAGTCATGTCATTCTTATAAACTCCCTGTTCAACATGGGTATCACTAGTATCTTAAGTGTGGCTACTTTGGATCAGAACTTGGGTCAGTGATATTCTCTAGTGTCTGTATCTAAAGCTCTCACTCTTCCTTCTCAGATTGGTTATCCCAGAAATATAATTCACTGTTAGAAGCCCTACAACTAACAAGAGATTTGCACCCTTCAGCCATGACAAAACATTCACTAACTCCTTACAGTTAACTCTCTGTTAACCGTTTTTCTATTGTTTATCCTGCATTCACTTTAACATATTTTACTCAACACTCATGAGACATGGCATCACTGCCTGGGCCAGCATTTATTGCTTATCCCTAATTGCCCTTGAGAAGGTGGTGGTGAGGTGTATTCTTGAACCGCTGCAGTCCATGTGTTGTAATTGGATATACAATGCCATTTTGCAAAGAATCCTAGATTTTTGACACAGTGACACTGAGGGAACAAAGGTATATTTCCAAATCAGGATGGAATGTTCCCTGGAGGGAAACTTACAGGTGGTGGTGTTCCCATGTATCTGCTGCTCTTGTTCTTCTGGGCGGTAATGGTCATGGATTTCGAGGTGCTGTCCGAGGAGCCTTGGTGAATTGCTGCAATACATCTTGTAAATGTTGCACTCTGCTGTTATTGTGAGCTGCAAGTTGAGAGAGAGAGAATAGTTGTGAATATGGTGCCAGTCAAGTTGGAATAAAAACAGAAGTTGCTGGAAAAAGCTCAGCAGGTCTGGCAGCATCTGTGAAGAAAAATCAGAGTTACTGTTTCAGGTCCAATTACCCTTCCCCAGAACCAGTCAAGTTAGGTTGCTTTAACCTGGATGGTATCAATCCTTTTGAGTTTTGTTGAAACTGCATTCACCCGGGCAAGCAGGAAGCATTCCATCATACTTTTGTCTTGTGCCTTCTGGATGGTGGACAGGCTTTAAAGATTCATGCTATGAGTTATTTGAAGCAGGGCTCCTGGTCTCTGACCTGCTCTTGTAGCTGCAGTACTTATATGACTAGTGTCATTCAATTCCTGATCAATGGTACTCCCCAGGAAGTTGATAGAGGGACTTACAGTGTTGGTAATCAATAAGGTCAATTCTGATAAAAAAATTTCACATGTTAGAGATGGTCATTGCCTGGCACACATGTGGATATCATCCAGGTTTTTCTGCAATTGGCCATGGACGGCTTCTGCATCCCTGGAACTGTAAACAGTGCTGAATATTATTAAAATCATTCGTGAACATCTCCACTCCTGACAACGTTATGGAAGGAAAGTTATTGATCAAACAGGTGACAACTGTTGTAAGCAGGACCCACACCTGAGGAACTCCGGCGGCGACATCTGTAACTGAGATGACTAACTTCCAAAAGTGCCAAATATCTTCCTTTTTCATCACTACGACTCCAACCAGCAGAGAGCTTACCCCACCCTGATTCCCATGGACACCAGTTTTGCTAGAGCTCCTTGATGCCACAAATTGCCAAGTGTTGCCTTGATGTCAAGGGCAGTCCCTCCCATGGGCAAAAATGTGATATAGTTTCATATCACTGAACTAACAATCCAGAGACACAGGTTAATGACCTTGGGACTCACATTCAAATTCCGCAATGGCAGCTAGTAGTCTGTTAAAAAAACAATGAATAATTCTGGGTATGAAGCTAGTATAATAGCTATCATAAAAATCCATCGGTTCAGCTTCTTTTCAGACTCCAGATCCACAGTAGTGTAATTGACACTTCGCTACCCACTAAAATAATCTAGCAAGCAACTCAGTTCCAGCGCAATTAGCGATGCAGCAACAGACACTAGCTTTGTTAACAATGTCCTCATCCCAAAGGTTTGAAAAGACATAACAGCAAGAACTGAAGGTGGAGATTGTTCCCAATCTACACTACCTCACCATCATATAACTAAGGGACCTGAATCTATTCAGGGTCTAAGCTCAGTTATATGCACCCAAAGGAAACTACACAATATCTTGGATGACAAAGGGCCCCAGGAATAAAAGGTTCATTTTTCTCGCTATTGCATAAATCTATTGTACTTTATTAACTATTGTTCCACAATATATCCTCACTTCATTTTTATCTTTGTTCACTCCCAGGTACTGTATTTTAGACTTAGATTGAAATTACTATAAGCACACACCATTGCTATTGAGCTAAGCAATGCCAAGCTGTTCCTTTTCCAACGTGTGCACATTGGCTTCTCTTGATGTTGTGAGTGATGCACCAGTGATAATTGAAGCTCAAGCCAAAGAATTGCCTGAGGCTGTACTTGGGCCAATTGAATCTATATATTGATACAATAATTGACCTGCCTGCAGCTACATTACATCAAACAAAATGAATGCTATAATTGGAAACCTTAACTTGTAATTAGATGGTTTTACATGTTTGCCAAAGATTTATTAAAAATGTCACACCGTTAAATTTATCTTTAACAGCAGCTGCATGTTGAATACTGTGGTGCTCTTAATGCAGTAAATCATTTAAGTTTCTTCACAAAGGACCAATGTGCATCAGCAGTGACAAGATAGGACATAAAGTGAAGCTGAATAAGTGAACTCAGGAAGACGTTTAAAAGTAAGAACTGTTTAAAAAGAAAACTTTAGAAAGAAATGGCCAAGACAGCCAAACATGATTGCCCACAGTAGTGAAATGCAGGGAAGTGAATCTCTTTCAGTTACTTTGCCAGAAGATTGAAGGTTATCTGGCTGAAAACCTTAAATGACAGTTTTGCGAAGCTGGTATTGTACTTGCGGATTGGAAGGCCAGATGTTAGAATTTGTTTGTAAAATGATTTTGGGGGTGGGGGGCTGGAAAGAGTGCATAATCCCTTCAAAAGATGTGTTTTTTAGGCTTGTAGATTAATAAAAATGTCTACAGGCAGCAACAAATGCACAGAGAGTTCTTGAAATGGAAACATTGTATCTAAAGGCTATACTGTTAGCAGGCATCCTTGGAATCCTGGCAGTCCCACTCGAGATAGAGAGCAGCTGGCAATGCCAGAGGTGCTGGCCAATCAAATTGGCCTACAGAACAGGGGTGAGCCTTCCTGGCCTCAGAACTGGAAGCCTGGCTGGCAGCTTGGTTATGTTACACACTGTGTTAGTTGTTGCCCTGACTGAAAGTGGCCATGAGTGTGGACCAATCTTTTCCAATGTAAATTATTAAAGCCAAAATACTGAAGATGCTGAAAACTGCAAATAAAAACAGAAATTTGAAAACACACAGCAGCACTGGTGAAGTCAGAAATAGTTTAAGGTTTCAAGTAATGTACTTGCATCAACACTGGAAAACGTTAGAGTTGTAACAGGTTTATACAAATAGGAAAGGGGGTGTGAGGGAGAAGGCAGAACAATGGAAGGTCGGTGATAACATGATAGAAGGCAAGAAATATTACTTGTGAAATGACAAAAGTAACAAAGAAAAGGGAGTAGTAACATAAGATGGGCCTAGAGAAGCTGTTAAAAAAAAGAGATAACAATTATTACCACAGCCATGATCCAGAAAAATAGCAGCAGTGGTTAGAATCTGAAATTGTTGAACTCGACCAAATCTAATCAGTGTTAAAGTACTTGGTCGACAGATGAAATGACGTTCCTTGAAATTTTGTTGAACTTCATTAGAACCAAAAGTTGGTCAGAGCAGGAATGGATCAAGAGTTAAGATGACAAGTGATCAGCAACTCAAGATCAACCATGGATAGAATGGGGGTGCTTCACAAAGCCTCTTCCATTTGGTCTCCACAGTGGAGCAGAAACCACATAGTGAGTAGTGAATACAATACAAATAAATCAGTTTCTCCAGAAAAGAACATTTGGGCCCTTGACATAGGAATTAGGAGCAGAAGTAGGCAAGTCAACCCCTTGAACCCACTCTGCCATTTAATATGATCACAGCTGATCTTATCTGGTTCTCAACTCCACTTTCCTGCCCATAGCCCTTTATCCCACTTTTAATCAGAAACGTATCTATTTCTTTCTTGAACCTGTTGATCAATTCTGCCTCTACTGCACACTGGAGCAATTTTCTATAGATCCACAACCCTCAAAGAAGCAGTTTCTCTTCATCTCAGTTTTGAACCTACCTCCTCTTGCAATATCTATGACCTCTTGTTCAAGACTCTCCCACAAGGGGGGCATCTGCTGAATGTCCAACTTATAAATCCCCTTTAGTACTTTTTGTGCCTCAGTCAGAACCCCCATCCTCATTCTTCTGAGCTCCAGTGAGTGCAAGGCCAAACCGTTCAACCTGATGAACCTTTACTGAACTGCCTCCAGAGACAACACTATCTCCCTCAATGATGGAGGCTGAAACTTGACCAATAATTGAGGTGTGGTCTCACCAATGCCTTACATAATTGTAACAACACTTCTTTAGTTCAAGATATATCATATCCACAAGATCCCCATTACCCACTTCACTGATTACATCCTCAAAGAGCTCTGGCAAGTTTGTCAACCATGACTTGCCCTTCATGAAGCCATGCTGACAGTGGTGAATTGAGCTTTGTTTTTCCAAATGTCCCCTTGTGCTAGCCATCACCATCCGAGGAAAAAGGCTCTCCCTATCCACCCTATCTAACCCTCATTATTTTATATGTCTCAATTAAGTCACCTCTCAACCTTCTTCTCTCTAGTGAAAACAGCCTGAAGTCCCTCAGCATTTCTTCACAAGACCTTCCCTCCATACCAGGCAACATCCTAGTAAATCTCCTCTGCACCCTTTCCAAAGCTTCCACATCCTTCCGATAAAGCAGTGACCAGAACTGTACACAATACTCCAAGTGCGGCCATACCAAGAGTTTTGTACAGGTGCAACATGACCTCATGGCTCCGAAACTCAATCCCTCTACCAATAAAACCTAACACGCCGTATGCCTTTTTAACAACCCTATCAACTTGGGTGGCAACTTTCAGGGAGCTATGCACATAGACACTGAGATCTCTCTGCTCATCCACACTACCAAGAATCTTACCGTTAGCCCAGCACTCTGTATTCCTGTTACTCCTTCCCAAGTGAATCACCTCACACTTTTCCACATTCAACACCATTTGCCAACTCTCAGCCCATCTCTGCAGCTTATCTATGTCCCTCTGTAACCTGCAACACCCTTCCGCACTATCCACAATACCACCGACTTTAGTGTCATCTGCAGATTTACTAACCCATCCTTCTACGCCCTCATCCATGTCATTTATAAAAACAACAAACAGCTGTGGCCCTAAAACGGATCTGGAAAGGGTGCAAGAAAAGGTTTATAGGGGCTGTAACAAGACTGGAGGATTTGAGTTATAATGAGAGGTTTGGCCATTTTTTCCCCAAGGAGCATACAAAGCTGCGCGGTGACCTTACAGCAGTTTATAAATTCATGATGGGTATAGATAAAGTGAATAGCCAAGGTGTTTTTTCCCCCCAGGTAGGGGAGTCCAAAAGTAGAGAGCATAGATTTAAGTTGAGGGTGGAAAAGATTTAAAAGGGACCTGAGGGGCAACTTTCTCACACAGTGCACGTATATGGAACCAGCTGCCAGGGGAGGTGATGGGGCTGGGTATAATTACAATATTTAAAAGGCATCTGGATAGGTACATGAATTGAAAACGTCTAGAGGGATTGGGCCAAATGCATGCAAATGGGACGAGTTCAGTTTAGGAAACCTAGTTGGCATAGATGAGTTGGGCCAAATGGTCCGTTTCCATGCAATATGACTCTACGAAGCCCCTAGCTGATAAAGAAATATATACACACTGTGCAAGAAGCTCTACGAGGCCTTGGGGAAATATTAAGTAATCTTCCTGTGAACCCTGTTGGGTACGATTTCCCTGGGTAACAGGGAACAGCCTGCACAGCTGCAATTCATGGCCCGAATCCTTCATAAAGCCTCTTGTGGGGCAGTGGTAGTGCCCCTACCCCAGGACCAGGAAGACTTGATTTGAAGACCCCTTGCTCCACAGGTGTGTAATAACATATCTGAAAATTTTGATTTTTAAAAAATTAAAGCAAGAAATAAAGAAGATCCAGGTAGTTAATAGCTAAAATCAAAACAAAAATCACAGAGATTTTAATGGTTGGGAAAAAATGCTGTTTAGTCATTTGTAAGAGCACTTCTGGGTGCATTAGCACTCCTGAACAAATTGATTTTGTTTATTTATTGAATAAAGCAGATCTAGTCTGAACCAGAATGACCTAGGTTCAAGTCCCATCGGCTCTAGATGTGTATAATCACATTTCCAAAAAGCTTGATTATAAAATATAATAAAGCAGACCCAGGGACAGATCTGCCGACACGGTCCCAGGCTGACACTAGCTTATATATACCATGAGTAGTGGATCTATTTTGGTGTTCAACGATGAATGATGTTATTCTTCCAGTCAGGCTTCCCCAGTTATAATGCACTGGTATAGGGCTTCATCAGAACAGATATGATGGAGATTCGGTGAGAACAAAACTGGCTCCTTACAGGAAACAGTAAGTATAACTAAAAAGTCAGTGGGCTTGGAGTGGATACTGGTCTAGTTACTATCCCAGAAATGGAGATAGACAAGTCATGGAAAGAAAACGCAGGGTTAAAGCAGGCCACAAAGTTGAGAGAAGGTTGGAAGCAGTTAGAATGTGAGCAGGAAGCAGCACAAACACAACCATCAATGAACCGAAAGATAAAACTGAGGCAGGTAACTAGTGTAGAACTAGATTAAATAAATTTCCCACTATCTCATGAAAAAGCAGCCAAAGCTCAGACGGATTTCTACAACTGCACCTTTAACTGGGAACAAGTGAGTGGAGTCAAAGAAATTGTTCAATAGAATAAGGATGTCAGCCAGGCAGACGATGGTGGGCCACAGATCTCAAGCTGTTGGGCCTCTGTTCAAGAAGCAAGCAGTGAGCCCTTGGGTTACCTTGGTGAATGTTGAGGGAAATTGATATCCAATGTTCTAATAAAATTGGAATAAGGTGAAGTAAATTGACTGTGCAAATCTTATTCAGTGTATTCCCATATATCGTTTTAGCCAGCAAGAGATAATGCTTGGAATTAAGCAATTTTAGCACAATGTGAATTGTTCAGTTTTAATCTCCAATAACTCAACTGGATATAACTGTATATCATTGAAACCAAATTGATCTTTTTGGAAAGCAAGTACAAAGAACACATTGTTTGCATAATTAGAAATAAAAATGACACATTTTTCTCATCTTTTAGCCTGAATTTAACCTCAAGTCTCCTCCTGTAACTCAGCCATCTGTCCTTAATTTAGTAACTACATACTTTGCACCCAAAAGCGAAATGGGTTTTTTGTTCAATTGAGGATATATTATCTTTCCCTAAGGACATGACAACTGTATCTTCAAATCAAATCTTTCTCTGCCTGTTAACAATGCAGAATAAAAGAAGAAGAAAAAATCTATAGTAAAATCTTTGCAAAAACAGAAATGTGGTTCTGCCAGCAAGGCAAAGTGAGAACAAAGAGTATCTTCTCTTCATTAACGTTTTATAATGTTACTACTACAAATATTTGCTTTTGGGGACCATGGATCCCCAAGTTAGGTAATCATGTTTAATTTGTTTTAAAAGGTAGCTAATGAATTGAAATAAGCAATCATTTAGATATAATGCATTTATTAAATATACAGGAAAAGTAAACAACCCATGTCAGTTTGGAGCAGTGTGATCCCAATAGATAAATGGAGGTTGGCATAGAATATGTGATCTCAGTAGCTTGTGATGGCAGCATTATTTTCTCCAGCTGAATTATTAGGGAAATTTTCCCTTGATCATCTTGCATCTTTCTTGGGCCATCTTCCATTTGAAAGAAAGTACTGCCTGATGAGAATCATCCCTCCCTCGAAGTACTGATTAGTGAACTTTATTTCCAGCCTAGAGGGGTACATAATCTCATGTTTCACCTGCCTGTACCAAATGAATACTGCAGAGCTACCCAAGATGTCAAGGTGATCAACTTTGCACTTGTCACTTCAGCTGGAGTTCACTGTTTAGCCAACCTCATGCTCTGGATTATTAGTCCATAGACTCAGGGACCTGGGTACGAATCCCACCATGGGAAATGGTGGAATTTGAATTCAATAATAATGTGGAATTCAGGGCCTAAATGATAACCACGAAGTCATTGCTGATTGCCAGGAAAAAAACCGTCTGGTTCACCAATATCCTTTAGGGAAGGAAATCTGCCATCTTTACCTGGTCTGGCCTATTTTTGACTCCAGTCACATTGCAATGTGGTTGACCTTTAACCACCCCATGGGCAGTTAGGGGTGGGTAATAAATGCAGGTCCAGCCAGTGATGCCCACATCCCGTGGATGAATAAATAATGCTGAGGATCATTTGCTAGCCTTTACCAGGCCTTCATATAGATAAAAGCAAACACAAGTTGCCAGAAGACCCGACTTATCAGTTCAGGAAGGTGCATTTGTTTTGCCTCCAGTCTTTTCCCACTAAGAAAGTTCTTGGATTTAGAAGTACAGGAGTACAGTTAAAAAAACATATGATGTTGTTACACAAGGTGCCATCTTTCGCTACCGAGGTCCTTAGGTAAAAAATAGAAAGCGGAAGAATTACAAAAAGTTAAGCATACTTCATTGGCTAAGTAGAAAAATAAAGAAATAAGATGATAGCTAACATTGAAGTCTTTCTTAAATCATTCCTTTATTTTCCCAATTTAAATCAAAAAGTCCAACAGCCTTTGAGACCTCCACGAGACCTCAGCTGCCTGTCCTTGTCCCCATTGTCACAGATACCATCGCTGCTGCTGAAGCTGCCACCTCTCCAATCTCCCCCTGGTGCTTCAGGAGCATGCCCGGGCAGGACCCATTCGCACACCAACCTGACACTTTGCCCTAATCTGCCGAGAGACTGGGCTGAAAACCACAAAGAGACTAGGCTGAGATCTGCCACAAGCTGCCAAGAGACCAGGTTCTTATTGAAGACAGAGGTACAAAACGTCAGGCTTCACAATACTATACTATTTAATATTCAAAACCAATCTCTCTTGGTGGTGTGGGTATCACCCGTTAGTTGGGCAGCTGGCAAGATAACTGCACTGCCCCTTAAAAGAATGCTCAGTGGTATCTTCTGCCAATCGTACAGTGCCAAAGACACTGGAAAACCTTGTTCTTGAATTGGGTCCCGGGGTGGGATTTCCACTTGCCTCAAACTGCTGGCCATTCAGCAGCTGACAGCACTAACAGGGCTGGGGGCTATGCCTCAGTCAGCAATCTCCTGTCCTGTGTATATGCTTTTGAACAGGCACCTTGTCTCTTGGATCAAGGATCTCTCCTCACCTCCCCCTGCTCACACTGTTTTCTGGAACACATGAGCAGACTGAGTTGCCACAAGGTTATTCCCGGAGGCATAAACCCTTAAATAGTAAATAATTGCCAATTTCAGAACCTCCATTGGCATTAAGATGAGAAGACTGTCCAGAGAACGTCCAGTCCAAATTAAATTCCAGTGAAAGGAACAAGAACCAGGTATCGCAGCATCCAGCTTACAGTAAATGCCCTCTCCTCCTGCCTCGCCACCTTCAGATGCACGACAATCCATCCAATATTTCTCACAATTCTCCCTTTTGAGAAGGAAATATCCTACTGAATCTCAACTAATTTAAAGCTAACCAAAATATTTCCAGAGTAAATTTCTTGATTATATTTTATCAGAACATACCAAAGCTGAAGGATATTTTGACCACTGCTGATTTGGACTGACTTTGCCCAGCTGCAGTCACCTCATTCAATGATATTCCTTATTTTTTGTAGGTGTGCTGTTAATGTCCACACACGCACATTCACACACACACAGCAACAGATTATGAGCGGCTTAATAAAAATTGCAGGGGGTCCTCCTAAAACGTGGTGTTCCAGCAATGCGAGTTGGGTATAATGTAATTGATGAATTGGGTAACATGTTAGTAAAACACAAACTTTGTGTTGGCTAGAATGCGATTCCAACGTCGACATCGCATGATTGGTTCACAGGCTTTGTCCTGAGCATGCACCGAAAGAGTGCCCACCCCCCGCCCCGCATTAAGGATCCTCACACTTTCTGTGAAACCCACTGTACAATTCTGCCGTGTCACCCACAAAATGCAAGGACAAAGTGGCAAGAATGATAACAAGAAGCATCCTGGTGACAAAAGTGCAGGTGGCATAGATGAAGGAAAGTCTATAATGCTGGAAGAGAAGCGAGATATTGTAAAGTGTTTTGAGTGTAATGAGAGAACACAGGATATTGCTTGTGCAACAGGAATGAAGGAGTCTACCTTACACACTATTAGAGACAATGCAAAAAGGATCAAAGCGAGCTGTATTGCTGGAATAAGGCTGAGAGCTAGCAAATCAGAGGTCATGAACAAAGGAGCTGGAGGAGATGGAGTAGCTTCTAAGCGTGTGGAGAGAAGAGCAAATGAAGAAGCGACCTGGGACCACCCTTCTTACCATGAAAGAGAAAACTTTATCAATTTACGAAGATCTCGCAAAACAAGCTGAAAATCCTGCAGATGTGCCTGTTTTTAGTGCTAGCAGTGAATGATTTGCTGGTTTTAAGAACCACGACACTTTTCATGACGTAAAGTTATGTGGTGAGGCTGCAAGTGCAGATGAGGAAAATGCTATGGCATTTCCTCCCATAGCAAAAAAATTAACTGATGAAGAAGGCTACAACTTAGATTAAATTTTCAATTTGGCTGAGACAGGTTTATACTGGAAGCAAGTGCCATCAAGAATCTACATTTCTATGAATTAAGAACATGCTCCAGGCTTTAAAGTGGCAAAGGATCATATGACTGTGCCACTGGGTGCCAATGCCAGTGGAGGCTTAAGCCTGTGGTGATGCACCACTTTGCCAACCTGCAAGCCTCGAAAGATTACTTTAAGTCTGTTTTGGTTCAAGCGAGAGAGGTTGGATGACTGGGCAATTTTTTTCTGACCTTATTGTGGATATTTTGGAAGATATATTTAGAAAGTATTGCAAGAATAAAAAAAGTGGATTTCAAGATTCTCCTCATCCTGGATAAAGTGCCAAGCCATTCTCAAACTATTGGTGAGCTTTCTGAAAATATCAAAGTGCTATTATTACCTCCAAACATAATCACACTCCTTCAACCCATGGGCCAGGGTGCAATAGCAGCTCTGAAAGCTTATCATTTAAGGTGTATCTTTAGAGGCAGATTGCAGCCAATGAGGGGGATAAGGACAGTGTTCTTTAATTTTGCAAGAGCGTTAACATCAAGAATGCATTTGACATTATTGTGGAGACCTGGGGTGATGCCGGTAAGGACTGCTTGCATGCAGTTTGGTGGAAGCTTCTCTCAGAATTTTTCAAAATTTAAAATGCTTTGATCAGCCAGAGGAGCTCCCAAGAATCAAAGAACATTGTGTTGATCTTGCAAAGCAAGTTGGATTTGAAGAAATGGAGAGTGAGGATGTTGAAGAGCTGCTTGAGTCCCACTGCGAAGACCTCTCTACAGCTGATCTACAAACAACTTGTTGCTGTTGGGAAAGTGGAAGCTAGAGACGAAGAAGATAAAGTCCAGGTTGCAGCACCATGAGAGATTTCCACTTCTGTTTTGTCCTCTATCCTGAGGGAAATGGAGAAGCAGTTGTAGCTCTTAGAAGTCAACAATGACAATGCAGAACGCAGCAGGGGAGCAGTTCATGGAATAAGATCTTATTTGGCACCCTATGAGCAACTTCTTCATGAAAGAAGAAAAAGGGCAAAGCAGCAAAAACTGGGTTTTTTTAAAGCCAACCCCAAGAAAACAGTCGGAAGTCAATGAACCACAATTCTGGAATAACTATTTTTCACCCGAGCTCTGCAACCACAACTGTACCTGAAGCTGGTGGTGATGACGATGACCCTCAGCCCCTGCATTAACAGCAGAACAACCTCAAAATGTCCTGCCCCATCAAGTCATCTTGACATTTTTTCAAGACAAGGTGTCAAATCTAACATTATTTCTTTGTACATGTGAATTAAACGTTTGTTCAAACTCTATCTTTTGTGTTAAATTTTTGAGTGATTTTTGAGTCATTTTGAGTAATTATTTTTGTTGGTCTGCCCCCAAACCCCTTTATAGCACAATTTCTATAACATATTGTTCACAGGAACACATCTACCACATTATAGCAGAATCTCCCATATCTACAAAGTGACTACAGGTGAAGAGAGAGCTGGATAACTTAATCAGTATTATTTCTCCTTGGCTTCCATTTGTCTCAACCCAAACTTCACCATACTTTTATACTACTGAAGATTGGCATCTTAAATTTGCAGTAATACTAAATTCTGCTTTTACTGTGTTTATAGATCAGCAATAGACTATTAAATTAATATAAATCCCACTTCCAGCATACTTTGTTGTTCTTAGAATACATTTGAAATGCTTCAATATAAGGTTAATTAACAAGTGAGTTAAAAAACTGAATGCTGTTGTTGGTGCCTTACACTGGTATATAAACAGTCTAAACCAAATATAATGCAGTTTCATTGTGTTTTTGTTATTTTCCACAAACCGTCAGTCTCCAAGGACTTTAGGACCAGGTGGCATGGAGATTGGATGTTGTTGCATAATAAGCAGATGAGCTTATAAAAGGACTAGAACTCAAACTTCTGTACCTACTAACAACTAAAAATGAAATGAAAATTGATAGATGTCTAGTGGCAGCTTTCCTTGAGCTGGAAATGATGTGTGATGGAAAAGGAGAAGTACTCTTTAAAAGCATGACAAATAAAAAAAAAGTTAATATCCACAGAGATAATTGGAACTGCAGATGCTGAAGAATCCAAGATAACAAAGTGTGGAGCTGGATGAACACTGCAGGCCAAGCGGCATCTGAGGAGCACATACAATGTTAGAACAATATATTGTCTGGTTAAGACAACGTGCAAAATAAAAAGATGACCAAAATGTAACAAAATGATGAAAGCGTCAATAAAATACTCAGATTGTACCATTGCTAATACTTATTATACATTCACTGAATTTGGTTTTCAGCTGACAGGCCAGTGCTCATTGTCCTGGAGAAACGATTGAAAGCTGCGTTTTTGAATCTTTGCTGTTCACATAATATAGGTACACCTATGCTATTAGGAAGGGAGCTCCAAGTCTTGATCCAGTGAAAAGATCCACAATATTGTTCCAAGTCACGATGTCTAAATTAAAAGGGAAATTGCAGGCGTAGGTGTTCTCATGCAGCTGTTGTTTTGTGTTTCTAGATGATAGAGATCATGTGTTTAGCAGATGTTATTGTATGACCTTTGGCAGTTTACTGCAGTGGATCCAGTACATGGTAGACACTGAGCCAATGATGGAGGGAGTGAATCTTTTAAAAAGGTGGTGGATGGGGTGCAGATCAGGCGAATTGCTTGTCCCAGATGGGGTCAAGCTCTTCAAGTGTTGTTGGAGCTGCATTCATCCAGGCAGGCAGAGAGCATTCTCCTACACATCAAACCTGTATTGCACGGATGGTGGACTGGCTTTGGGGACAGTTGAGGCAAGCTACTTCGATCAGAATTCCCTTCTTCTGATTCACTTTTATAGCCAGAGTGTTTATTGGGCTGCACCAGCTGTTTCTTGTCAATGATAATCTCTTGAATATTGGTGGGAGGGTATTCTACACATTTGTGTTGCTGTTAAGCATAAGCTAAAGTAAATAGATTCCAGTCATACACACAACTTTAGTGATTACTACAAACTTAAGTAAAATGTACTTGACAAGAGGTCATCAATTACACCTGACTCCTATTACTTTGAAGTTGTTGGCTAACGTACACAATGTTTGGATTTTTTTCCAGAAAAGTCAAATCTTCTCTACTCTTTGGGTGATGCTGACAATTGGTTCATGGACCTCAATTCCCTTGCACTACTATACCCAAGTCACCTTTCTCTAAGAGTAAATGGCAGATGGTGAATGTCAACTGATTACTGAATGCAAATTTCATAGCAAGTTTAATTCTGCCCTAGCTCAATGTTTATATGTGCATATTTTTCTAAAAGGAATCACCAGGTAGAATCATCAGAAACAAGGTTCTGTTACATGTCATAGAATCCCTACAGTGTGGAAACAGGCCCTTTGGCCCTACAAGTCCACACCAACCTCAGAGCATCCCCTCAGACAAATCCCTTTATAAACCCCCATATCTACACATCCCTGAACATTAATGGTTAATTTAGCATGGCCAACTCACCTACCCTGCATATCTTTGGACTGTGGGAGGAAACAGGACAACCTGGGGGCAACCTTGGCAGATACAGGGAGAATGTGCAAACTCCACACAGACAGTCACTCAAAGGTGGAATAGAACCCAGGTCCCATGTGCTGTTAGGCAGCAGTGCTCACCACTGAAGGACTGTGCCACCCCTAAATGTATTCTTGGTCATTGATTAACACAGAGGCCAATTATAACATCTCTAAGATTATCTAAAGCCTACCTCTTCTCCACCCCAGTCAGAATCTGGTTTTCAATATAGTTCACAACGTGGATTAATTACACATTGGCCAGTGCATGCTAACAGTTGCTCAATTGATAGGAACTGGTTCTGAAAATAAACAATGTAAAAATATTGCACCACAGCAATAATAGGAATTGCAGATGCTGGAGAATTCGAGATAACAAGGTGTAGAGCTGGATGAACACAGCAGGCCAAGCAGCATCTTAGGAGCAGGAAAGCTGATGTTTCGGGCCTAGACCCTTCTGCAGAAATGCTGATTTCTGCAGAAGGATCTAGGCCCAAAACATCAGCTTTCCTGCTCCTAAGATGCTGCTTGGCCTGCTGTGTTCATCCAGCTCTACACCATGTTATCATGCACCTCAGCGATTTTAGTCACTCATTACAGAAACTGAGGTAGAAAACAACATTGTGAGAAACAAATAGGAGTACTTAGAAGACACTAATGCATTACAAAAGTCTTGAGCTTTCAGTAATATGTTAATAATGCATACATTAAAAACTGAAAACTGCCATTTGCCTGAGTTGGGAAAACTCACTTGTGCAGTATAATTAAAACATAAAGGTGTGAAACTGGAAGCTGAAAGTGCTCAATAGGGGAAGGTGGTAAGTGTCATGGTAATGTTACTGAGCCAGCAATCTAGTGGTCCAGATAAATGCTCTGGGGAAAATGGGTTCAAATCTGATCAGGACAGCTGGTAGAACTTAAATTCAAAAAATGAATGTTAAATATAAAAGCTAGTAATAGTGCTATGAAATTACCATCGATTGTTATCAACTTCATCTGGTTCAATGTCCTTTATATAGAAGGAAATCTGCCACCGTTACCCAGTCTATTGTGTATGTGACTCCAGACTGAGAGCAATGTGATTGACTCAATTACTATCTGAAACAGCCTCACAAGTAACTCAATTCAAGGGCAAGTAGGCATTGGTGATAAATGCTGACCTTGCTAGTGATGTCCACATTCCAAGAAAGAACCAAAACAAAAGATAAAACTAACATCTTCAGTGATATTCCTTCTCATAAATTGAAGTCACATTTGATTTTTAGTAATGCCACATATGAATTTTGAACTTTATTACATGACAATGAGCTGAAAAATCCAAAATAAAACAAGCATCCATTATAAATTATCACAGTTAATATCGTCCCCAACAAGAGTAAATACAACACATATGGCTAGAACTTGTCATTTTAGAAGTCCAGTTCTTAAATATTTAATTTACTAAAAAAAAATCTCAATTTGAGGTCAGTACATTAATATTACTATATATTAAGCATAGTAATCACAGTACATTACAAATCTGTTGATGATTCAAATAGTTTACAAATTTGTGATGCAAAAACTAATATTTTCCTTTTTATTAACACTGTTTCAGATTGATTTTATTATTAATGTGATGCTGTTATATACAAGCTCAGCAGTAATGACTTTGGGAAATTGACTTATTAATTCTGTCCCGGGTAGAAACACATTATCTCAACCATCTGACTTACATGTATAGGAGCTGTTATATATTCTGGCCAATGTCATGAATGAGTGAGCATTCTGAAAATGTGTAGAAGCTATTATGTATGCTGGCCAGTGTCAATGAATGAGTGAGCATTTGGAAAATGTCCTTCGTCCATTTAGTCATTGATATTTGTGGAAATCTATTGGAGGTTAGCTTTTGTGCATTCAAATATGTTCTTAGCATTTCCTTTCTGGAGTGTCTTGATGCCAATACTACAGAATGCTTCAGGAATGTCACCTTACACCCATCTATTTGCAGTGTATTTGCGCTGGCACACAGTAGTTTTAGTATTTTACTATGTGAACAGTTTACAATGATAGTGATCAGCCATGATCATGATAATTTTTGGAGAAAGGTCAAGGGGCTGAATGGGTGAGCTTGCTCCTATTTTCTGTGCATCTAAAAGACCCAATCATTGATGTTACATTTTTATTTATCGAGTGATATCAATGCACTCTATTAGAATCTTTTGATGCTCGGAAAGGTGCTAAAACCATAATGATGTGAAATGCATTAAGAGAAGGAAATTTTTAAACTTGAACTATTTCTCTCCAATAAATTTGTATGCAAAAGTAAGTTCAACATATTTTAAAATAGATAATATAACCCCCTTAACATGCAGAGGTTAAATCTGATAAGTTGTGAAAATAACCCACAAGATGCCAATCAATGCATATGATTCATGAACATCATATACATAATTGGTTGCACATCTGATTCCTGACACTGAAGGTATTTTTAACGAATATTATGGTTTGAACTTTGTTTTGTATCTCTTTGGAATGTAATTATTCTTTTGACAATGCATAGTTAACATCCATGCCAAATTTAAATCATGTGACAACTTCATACATTGTTGTGAAATTTTGATGCCAACATTTTGGTAGTATCTCACGGGAAGCATAAATTCTGTAATAATGAAAATGCTGCAAGGTTTATCACTGACTTTGACTGTTTCACATAAGGAAATAAATGCAAAAATATAAGGGGAGAAAAAAGTTATCCTTTGTAAATATCTATATGCAAACCCAATTTCCCTTCTGTTTTGGCTCCGAGTATATAACGTAGATATGCATTCGATATCAGATTACTTAATGTGGCCAACAAGAGTAAAACGCAGCCTGCCAGACACCAGATTTGCTCTTAATGTTCTCCAGATGCTTCCAGGCAATAAAAAATGTCAAATTGTACACCTTGACTACTCTGGACACCTGCACTGTTGTAATTCAAAGATAAGATCTACATTCTTGCAAATTTCTTGATGTTTTCTAGTTTCTGATTATGAATTATAGAGAATATAAATCCAGGACAGAAAGATAGGAACCTATCCATAGCCTCTCAGTGTGCAATGCAGTGTGTGGGAGGACCAAAGTGTGGCAACCAGAGACAGCCTTAGAAAAACAAAAGATTTGAAAGAATTTATTTCATTAAATGAATAGCCTTCAAATCGCATCTGGTTTTCATTTTATTGTTGAAAACATTTTCTTGTTCTCAGCTTCATGTGTGCCATAAGTATCCTGTAAACAAGTTGTCCCGTAAATCATTTGACTGCTGTTCTCATTCATTCAGCTGATGCCTTTGTTGGAAGGAAGAAAAAGGTCATGTGGAGAAAGTGTGGCAACTGAGCCAATACCAAAACTCACTTCATAGTTAAACAATAAAAGTTTACAAAACATAAATCATACTAATATTTAACTCATTAGCTGAACACTCTAGTACAGGGCTGAAACTCAGGTATCATTATTTCAGGAACGTAGCCTGGATTTTTAAACAGGGAGTGAAGCAGGAGGGTTCTGAGAGAATGATCTCTGACAGCAGGAGGAAACAATTCTCGGCCAATTGCAGTTAGTGTCAAGGAAGCTGTGGTAACTTTTAGCAGTAATCGATTACTTGAATCTTTGATATTAAGTGCTCAAAAAGTGAAAGGCTGAATTTTCAGAATTGTAAGTCACTTGCTTGCCTTTTCCAGTCCATTGGAAAGAGACAAAAATAGAAAAGGGCATAATTTCTGTTTGCTCTATTATTGAAGTGTGTTAAAGATCCTGGGCGCTATTTGACGAACAGCAGAGGTGTCCCCAGTTTTACTTGAAACATTGCTTCCTGAGCCAATATCACTTCAAAAAAAGAAATAAAGTAACCTTTCATCCCACAGCTGCTTATTTGTTAAATTCCTAACATTTTTGCCTACAGTCACCAGGATTCAAACAAAGAGCAAAATAGATGTATTTTGCTATTTTAAAGATTATATATTATTTTGTATTTGGGAGGTGGATGATGTTTGACAAAAATCAAATTTACTGTGCATTCTTAGTTATCTTCAGAAAGTATTAACGTGCCTAACAAACAGGGAGTAGCATTTGAATTGGAGAAGGCAGGTTTCTATTTAAGTAATAATCACAAAGAATAGTTTTAAAACTTCAGATTTTATTTGACAGGGCCACCATTTGTTTGTTTAATCTTAAGTAAAACAAAAGTAACTGCTCTATTAATTTAAGGAGAATTTGTAGAGCTCTGCAGTTGTAAACATAGTAAGTGAAATGGAAATTTTCAATTTGTGACTTTAACATTCTGACCTCCATGAACCTGCCTCTGGAAAATGTCTTTATAATAAAACTCAACTGACTAGTACTAAGTCTGCGAACATACCACACAAGTAAAGAAAGGTCCTCGGCAAACACTTAGAAAAAGCCAAATGCAGCTGTCACAAATCTGTAATTTGCAAATTTTCCAAGAATCAACTGTAGGCATGAGTTTTAATTTCTCTCTTCTCAGTGCTTCAATCAAGTTGAATGTTGAGACCACCTAGTTACCTTTCTCCATAATTAATACATTTTCAGAAATAAGTTGAAGACACTGGTATACAAAAGAAATTTGTCAAAAGCATCTACACTGAACTTAAAAAGTATTCAAATCAATCTCTGGCAAAAAAAAAATTCAGGTAGATATATCTCCAATTTCTGCTTTTGCCTGCAGCCTACTACCAATCACAGATGTAGAACCTAGGGTGAAGAATGAAGATACAACATATGTCACACTGATATTGATTTCCCCTTACTACAAAGGAAATGTCAAAAAATGTAGATTACACAGAAACCAACATTTTTTTTTCCATTCCAGCATTAACTCCATTATGTTAAACTCTATGCTTCAGCTAATAAAGGCAAGTATCCCAAATGCCTTCTTAACCACTTTTTCACTTGACCTGCTATTTTGAGGGACCGATAAACATACTCCCCAAAAGGTCCCTCTGATCCTCAGGGCTTACTACTGTTTATCATGTATTCCTTCAGAGATAATGGGAACTGTAGATGCTGCAGTATCCAAGATAACAAAGTGTGGAGCTGGATGAACACAGCAGGCCAAGCAGCATCTTAGGAGCACAAAAGCTGACGTGTCAGGCCTAGACCTCTGAAGAAGGGTCTAGACCCGAAACGTCAGCTTTTGTGCTCCTAAGATGCTGCTTGGTCTGCTGTGTTCATCCAGCTCCACACTTTGTTATCATGTGTTCCTTGGCTTGTTTGGCCTGCCCATGTGCATCACCTCACAATTAACCAGACTGAATTCCCTTTGCCACTAATCAACCCATTTGTATTCTCCTGTAACCTAAGGCTATCCACCTCACTATTTCGCACCCCACCAATCATTTGCAAGATTACTGATTGCACCTCCTGCATTCACGTCTATATCATTTAGAAATAATGACAAACAGCAGGGGCAATCCCCGTAGAACCCTACTTCCTCTCTCAACACAGCCTCTTTGTAAAATAATTAGTCCAATGGAAGATTTATTGAAGAGCTAACTTTTTTTTTTAAATGAACATGCACCTGTGAAGTCTTTTCCATCTTTTCTAGAAAATTATAAATAGATTTGTGACCATGAACCAAACAATGGGGTATCAGATTGATCTGTCTACCCTGCTCTCCATGAACAGAAGTGTACTTCTGGGGGTGTACAAGGCTGTGGTCAGACCACATCTGGCATATTGTGAACATTTTTGGGGAGTGTATCTACAAGTAGGGGATGTGCTGGCATTGGAAGGGTCCAGAGGAGGTCTACAAGGATGATTCCGTGGATGAATGGCTTAGCATATGGAAGAGCTGTTATGGACTCTGGGTCTGTACTGGATTGAATTTAGAAGAATTGGGGTGGAAATCTGATTGAAACTTAGAATACAGAGGCCTGGATCGGGTGGACGTGGAGAAGATGTTTCCACCAGTAGGACACAACAGGACCCGAGGGCACAGCTGCAAGGTGAAGGGAGGACCCTTTACAACGGAGATGAGGAGGAATTTCTTCAGCCACAGGGTGGTTAATCTGTGGAACTCATTGCCTGAGGCAGCTGTGGAAGCCGAGTCATTGAGTGTATTTAAGACAGAGATAGAGTCTTGATTAGTAAGGGGATCCAAGGCAGATCTACAGGGGTTAGTAAGGCAAGAAAACAGGAGAATGATCAAATGGTGGAGCAGACTCGAGGGGCTGAATGGCCTAATTCTGCTCCTGTATCTCGTGGCGTATAGCCTCTCTGAATCTGTTTCATGATGCCTTAAGGATTATAACTTTGGTATTTCAGTGATTATGGGTTATCACTTTATTAACAGAAATACTAAGATATTCCAACTAAGTGTTGAAAACAAACCCCTGGAGTATAATTATTTCTGTTGGATGCTCTGTATCACAGTATGGGTGCTATTATATTCTATTTGACAAGTGCAAATATTTTAATACCAGTTTTGAAAGATCGTCCACTTTGAACAAGTAGATTTATTAAAAATGTCTCTAGTGCTCAGATATTTCAATGAAGATCAGAAATTTCAGTGCAAACAGCCTGTAGTCATATTTCAGATTGAATGATTCCATTAAATAGATTTCCTCACTGCTGCAGAATTTCATTACCGGAGATTCCTCACTCACAAAGAGGCCCTAAACCCTATAATCCATATCCCACCCATAGATCTTCCACACTTCCCCAACCAAGAGCACCAAACAGACCTTGTTACCCCATAACCAAGTCCCACATGAACCCTGCAGCATGTAGCTCAGCTTATCAGACCCCACAGACACATATCCCTTAACTCAACCATAGATTCTCTGGCCCATAACCCAACACCAAGACACCACAACGTACAACCCATCCACAGATCCCACAACCTCATTAAGTCTCACCACGGACCCCCAAGCCCCATAGTTCCAAATGCCACAAACCACGCATAGGCAGACTCCACACCCTGTCCTGTGCACTACAGCCTATAAGCTGAATGAATTTGCAGTGAATTTTCCTTCAGAGTTTGGTTAAGAGACAGAAAATCTATCATAATCTTACTTCGGGTCAGACATACACCACACAACACCTCTGGGTGGTCTGCTGGCAGAAGCTTACCCAGCCAGCAGCAATGGGTTGCCAATGATAGAAAAAGTGATGGCACTAATGAGATCTTTCCAGCTGGGGGGTGGGCGGGTGCCGGTCCCTCACTAAAACATGAAAGGCCCACATTTACCAGGAGCCAGTATCTGCCAAGAAAACACTGGTTCTTCCTCCTCACTCACAGCAGCACAGACCTACAGGGGCATTGCCAATCTGTGGAGTGATTCAACAAGAACAGGCTGCCATCCAATGCCTGTGAGGCTCCTCACAATGCCCTGCCAGTCCCATCAGCACCCACCTCTGCCGGTCAGACTGCCAACTCCCCTACTGTGAGTCTCCCACTTCCATGGTCCACTTTCTTATTCACATCCTTCCACAACTATATCCCAGTCCACAACCTGGATTCAAGGCTGACAGTAGCACTGTGACCCAACTGCAAAATCGGGACCAAAAGCAATCCCCTCCCCACTTCTCCTGGGCAACTTCTCATCCAGGTTCCAAACAGGGAAAGACAGGGTGTTCCAAAACTGCACCATCCAGCAACAAGACCTTATAACAATTCTCCAGGAGATCGCCCACTGATTGGCCCTTCAGTAGTTACCTGTGGTCCCTTTTATTGGGATCATGAGTATGGAGATGGCCAGATAGTCAGCAGCTCTGGAGCCACAGCAGCTCCCACCAGGAAAAGATGGGCAATGCCCAGGGCATTTCCACATGAAGAAGCCCTCATAAGGCTGAAAAGATACCAGAAGCCAGTAGGGACACCTGTGTTTTCCCTCCCTCCCGAGCAGCCAGGAGGAGGATCAGACATGGGGAAGGTCAGGACACAGAAGCCATTTGCAATGAGCTGTCTGTCTCCACACATGGCATAGAGATGCTGCAAGACCCTCTTATTTCCAGCGGTGGGAATGGCTCTTTCGCTAAAAGATGAAAGGCCTACATTTTCCAGGAGGCAAAATCTGCTGAGAAACTAGTGATGCTTCCTCCTCACTCACAGCAGTGCAGACCTGTAAGGGCATTGCCAACCTGTGGAGCGATGCGACGAGATAACCTTAATCGGAACTCTGATCTCACAGCCTACTCCAGGAAAGTTCCCTGGCAGTCTCCAATTGTTTATTTGTTTTTTTTTCCATAGATGGACCTTCAGATCGTAATTTCAGTTAGATCCCTAATTGGCATCAGGAAGATGGTGGCAAGCTGGTGTCCTGAACCAATGTCATCCATCTGATGGGGATGCTCTCACAGTGCTATTAGGAAGCAGTTTTCCAGGATCTTGTCTCAGGGAAGGAATGGAGATATTGTGCTACAATGTTGGGATGGTTTGTGGCTTGCAGTGTCCTGCATGTGGTGGTGCTCCATGCATTTTTTGCTGTTGCCTTTCCAGATAGGAGTGAAAAATTTGAAAGTTATGGTTGAGGAAGACTTCATGAATTGGTGTAGCGCATCTAGTTTATAGTACACACCTCGTCCACTATGGATCAGCCTCAAATCTGCTGTTGTAGTCACTCTATTTATGTGGCTAGACCTACTCAGTATCTGGTGAGGGAAAGTTCCAGAATGTAGATAGTAGGGGATTCAGCGATGGTCATATAGCACCAGCTGAGATTACTGTGAAAGTCTCGCCTTTTCAACCTTGCCCCTCACATGTGGTGTGATGACCCTCGGGTTAAATTCACCAAACACCCCTCTCTCATGTCAGCAATGGCCCTATGGTATGTATATATGGTTACTGGAGCTGAAATGTTAACTTTGCTGTCTCTCCACAGATGCTACTAGACCGGCTGAGATTTTCCAGCAATTCCTGGAAGAACACAGCAAGCCACGCAGCATCTGGAGGAAAAGAGCAGTCAACATTTCAAGAATTACCCTTCTTCAGGGCTGCCCTGCGAGAGATGACTGTCCTGAGGAAGGGCAATACCCGAAACTTTGACTGTTCCTTTCCTCCAGATGCTGCCTGGCTTGCTGTGTTCTTCCAGCCTCCCGTTTGTCTATCTAGGATTCCAGCATCTGCAGGGTTTTTTATTGTCTCTGATCAGACGAAGCCTGACTGCTATCCGGGTCTTGTTGCAGATGGACAGTAACGGAACTCCAGGAGGACCCATCGAACACACTCCCTTCATTCAACGGTCGGAACATCACCCTCCCCGCACCCCCGTGACAATGGAACATTTTTCGGTGGGGGCGGGAATAACGTGTGTGCCAACGGATCCTGAATGAATGGAGACTAGGAGGGATCTGCTGGGCAGCAGGTTGACTCGATCCCCCAGTGAGTAGATGGCCCAGCAGCAGCGACCCCTCTGTTCAGAGGCTGGGCTGCGGTTCAGCTCTGAGCGAGGGGAGGGGCACAGTAGAGAGCGGGGCCGGGGGTGGGGAGCTGTCGCTTCACTGCGGGCCGAGAGTGGGACCGAGTTGGCAAAAGCAGCTCGGTTTTAATCCCGTACCGTCATAAATCGCCTCAGCGCCTTGCTGATTCGCCACGTTGTTTATCTCCAAAACTCATGAGAATTGTTTTTGTTTTGAAGACAAGTCTCTGGCGCACAATAGAATCGCGCGGTTCCTGGCTAATTCTGGGGATTTGACAACGAATGTTTCAAACGTTTCCCTGGCCCGTGCTGGGGCTCAGTTGTATTTCTACCTGCGGAACTGCTCTTCCTCGCCACAGTTGTGTGAACGGTCGGGCCAGACTTGTCATATGAAGGCCTGGGGGTTGCTGCAGAAGCAGCAAGGTGCCGGCTCCCTGGATGGAGGGTTTAACCCCAGCTCCTTCCTCATCGGGCGTGAATATCTACCGCACGATGGCGCGGGATAAACAACCACAACCCAGTTTGGCTGAGCAGCCCGTACCGAGCCACTCGCGAAAGCAATGTGCGCGCCCTTCCCTCGACCATTCACGACTTCTCTAACATGCAGGGGGTCTCGATTTACGAGTTGGTAAACTGAATGTGGCAGATCATGACAGGAAAGCATATATACCCAGTCATTTCTGAATGAATCCGCCTAAACTCTTGCAATTACGCAGCATCCAACAAAAATCCCAGCGATTTGTACCTCCTGCTGACAGCACGTAACGGGAATAAATCACATAGGCTGTTACATTGTGACCACTTAATTATCCGTTCACATTGAAGTGTTTATAAAATGTGAATACAGACGGTATGTCTCACGATGCCATCGCATATCAACAGTAACAAACTGACTGCAATCTCTCCAGCCATTGGCTAATGACCCTGAGTCATATGTGAATTATTCACAACTCCAAACGATTTACTATTCTTCGAGGATCGAAGATCTGAAATAATTGGAAGAACAGGGATTATATTGTAAATATTCTCCTTTGTTAATAATGTTCATGTGATGCGCTGGTAGCCTTGGGCTATTTCCGAAACTGAAAACAAAACAAGCAATTTCTGGAATTTCACATTTAAGTAGGGTTTTGGATTCCATGGACTGTAGATTCGGAAGAGCGCGACTGTTCCAGCGGCCGATGGTAAATGGGCACATGCCGGTAGTCACACTTTAAGATGACGGGTCATAATTATCTCATAGAGGCGGGAGTGCCAGTCCGAGTAAGTGGGAAGAATGCAAAACAAAAGCAGGAATTGCTAGAGAAACTCAGCAAGTCTGGCAGCATCTGTGGAGAGAAATCAAAGTTAACGTTTCAGTTCCGGTGAACCTTCTTCAGAACATTCCGGCGAAACATTAACGCTGCTTTCTCGCCACAGATACTGCCAGACCCGCTGGATATCCTCCAGCCATTAGTTTATCTTTAGATTTTTCAGCACGGCCGTTCTTGATTTATTTAAGTTTGTTTTGCGTCTTTTGGAGCCTAGATCCACAATTTTTACATTTAAAACAAAATCAACGCTGTAAAACAGCGTGTGATTTATAGTAGCACCTGATCAGCATGAACAATCCGAAAGGCAAATTTTACCTAATTGGTTTAAAAAAACTTGTCCAATTGATCAAGGATGCAAAGAAAACACGTGAAAGCACATCAGGAGTCATAAGATCGAACTCAATACCAAACAACTCACTAGCTAGTTAAGTTTTAGGAAGAGGCTGGAATTAAAACAGTCACCAAAGTGTCAAAGGCGCAATTAAAAGATGACCCGATAGACAAGAGGAACCATTATACACACATAGGCAGTCGGTCAGCTAGTAAATAAGCAGCGTGCATTAACATTGAATGGCGAACGCCGGGGGGTGGGAGATGGACGGACGAGAAGTCAGTTCAGGATCCTGGGTGACCTTGTGTTAGCTGTTATTTAATTCGTCGCATCCCATCCTCGGTGTTGCATGTGAAGAGATGACGGCTCTCTCTGTAGAGAATAGGACGTGGCCGTGGACACAGTGGTGCCCTATAAGGCCAATGAATGTGTTTATTTGGAGCGCGGCAGGGGGTGGGTCGCTGAGCGGGTCTGACAGAAGCAATACTAAAACAGAAAACAAGTATAAACACTCACAATAAAGATCAACTTTCTCTTTATTAAAAAAAACTGGGTTTTACTTCGAGCAGTTCATTGTCACCTTCATAGATAGTACATTTTTAAAAACTAGAACGTCTTTTCAAGAGATCGGGTTGGTATCCATCAGTTTTAAAACTCAACTCACAATACAAGAACTCAACGTCTGTTACTCTTTACGAGTATTAATGTTTAACTTCAATTTCAAACAAACAGGGGGAAAATTCTATCGCCTCTAAGTGTATCCACAGGAATTAAAGAAAAATACTTTAATCCTTTTTTAAAAAAAAGCTAAAGGCCGGAAACATGATTGTCGATCAAGATTTGTTTACACTGGAGGACTTAAACACTGTAAATGCAGTCATTAATCACTGGTTCTACTGAAACCAACTTGGGCAAACTGTTACGGCACTATTGGAATGACCCAAGAAATTTCTTTAATTATAACCCTACCTGTACTGGCCCCTTTAAAAGGACACAGAACTGTAACACATTCTCCGGTTCGGTACAAAGTTTCAACGGATCGTATCTAATTTAAGAATGAACAGCTGTAGTTTTTACACAATTAGGCTTTATGGTGTCAAATTTATGGCTTCATTTCGACGTGGTCGCGAGGAAGGCCAAGGATTAGTCAGTATTAAATATGCACCTATAAGATAAGGTGTCCAAATCATAACCAAGAAAAGCCATTTAGCGAAAGTAGCAAAGCAAATTAAAACAGCCTCCAATAGCACGTAAAACATTCAAAATACAACCAGCTAATTACACAATGGTCGAATAACAAATTACAGCTGAAGAGGATCTATTTCAACTTGCAAAACAAACTAATCACTATAGAATGCAAAATCTATTCAGCACATGTAGAACACGCAGCAAATGGCGTTATAAGATTAAGGTAATTTAGTTACTTTTAAAAATTTTAATTGCTGGATGCACAATTAATAAGATCGCTTTAAAATCACCGGGGAAATACACGAATTCCACACATCGGCACAAATTAACTCCATTGATTATGCAATGAAAGTATGAATACATTACAATTCTACTTGGGAGCAATAGAGGGGAACGTCTATAAGCCAATACCTGCAAAGCTTATGTGAGGTGGTTTAAACAGATCACGTGAATTATTCATGACTACGTTGGGAATATCGATTGTGGGTTGTCACTGAGTAACCTTTTCCAGCAAAATTCAATTTCTATTCGTCTACATGTTGTGACGGGACGATCTTATTTTCCTTCACTGAACAGCTGAGCCCGTGCGTCTGTTCCTTAAGCGTTGGTTCTGAAATTACCACATGGAATGTTAGGGAAAGATCTGAAGTTCCTCCATCTGCTATTTTAATACATTTCCCCCAAAAAGGTTGACCCTTCTGCCGAAATAAAGCCGAACGAGGAATTTCAAACTTCAAAAGGTTATTTCAAGACCATTGGATACGTAGCGTGTATGCTAACTGTCCTGTAATCTAGAGCTGGAAACGCTCATCCGCCTCTGGTCAAATTCAACAGACAAGATAAGCGCCACTGGGAATTATCTGGGTGTTATAACAGTTATCCCTATTCACATTAACCAGGCTGATACAGGATCGAGTCTGATATTATAGACACCACAGAAATCCAAAGTATGCGGGTTCGACTGTTTTTCACACTTGGCGGTTAACTCCTAGAAAATCCGTGATATTTAGATCATTTCAAATGCACCAGGGTTGGGGGTGGGAGATGGACGATTGAGTTACATTCTGCCGTTTAAAAATAGCTGCCTCCGTAAATAGCAGAGTGCTAATTCCGAACAGCAGGGTCAACAATGTCTCCACTACCTTTTGTTTTGATGGAGATGGTTCAGCAGTTGATTTCGAAAATAACAACGTATTCAGCGGGTATGCCCAAACTGCAGAGAAGGAAATCGCATGTTTTCCGAGAATAGTTTCAATTTTAGAGTCTATCAAACATTCCGTCAACATGACAATGCTCGGGGAACCAAGCCACCAACCAGCCTGCTCGGTGCGATGCTTCATTTAATGATTCCTGTAGCTGGTTTCATCTTACATTTGGCTCTTTCTTTTTAGGTTTACCGCACTCTCTTCAAATATTCGTGGACAAAGGATTATTTTTTCACATGGAGAAAAAATATTGCATGTGACGGGCAGTGACGCCTAACGCGTTGAAATATTCATAAGTAAATTTATTGGGATAAATATTTTACTTATATTCATAGAGCTACAGTGTAATAACTTCCGCAAGTATTTTTTTGTGTGACAACCACTTGTTCATTGGCAAAGTGAACTGCGAGAAGAAGCGAGCATTGTAATTACATTTCTGGGTATTGGTGAACCGCATGTGACTGTCTGTTTTCGGTCCTGTGTACGGTTGCACTCGGTGCGGTCTTTATTTCAAACTTTCTCTGGTGTGTAAATAGCACTGAACGGGACTGATACTTTATTCTTCCTGTGTTGTCATCCTCATTACCCGGAAAGAGTTCATTCACACTAAAGCATTGCAACCCTTTTCACCACTTTTTCGACATTAACCCTAAATCCAGACTGCGGCTAAAAAGTTTGAAAACGACAGAAAGTCTCCACAAGAACGAATGATTTCGTTCAGTGGCAAACGATATGTTCTTATGTTAGTCCATGCACGTTGTGTACTTTCTAGCTTTTTCTATCAAGCCCTAGATTTTCATACAACGTTATTTACTTCCGTCGTAGTTACACAGACACTTGCATATGTTGATGTTATGTCGTTTCTACTCCCGTTAGTAAGGAACCATTTTCCGTCTTTACCAGAACGGTGTGTGAATAGGCCAGCAGAGGGCGATCAAGACTTGTGTTTGCACATGTTTGTATGGCCTTTCATTAATGGAAATAAGTTAATTAAGTTTTCAACAGAAACAGGACTTGGTCGGCTCAAAATTATGATTTTTTTTATTTGCAAGCTGTGAATCTTTTTTGAGGGAATTCGTGAAAACAAGCAAAATATTCTGTAATTCCATGATATATATTGGCGTATTTTCAAGAGCAAACAGCTCAACAATTTTGCCAAAACAAAATAAAATACAGTCGCTGCTGAAAATCATAAACCAGAAACAGAAAATGGTGGAGACATTCAGCAGGACAGGCCGTATCTATGGAGAGAAAACGAGAGTTAACGTGACATTACAGCTCAATGACCTTGAGTCAGAACTCAGTGTGTGATTCGATTATTTAGCTTCTGAAGTTTGCGTTCCTTTTGGGGAAACAAGTAGCTTAAACGTGTAAACATAGAATCACCAAAATAGAGAGATTCATCATATTTCAGTGGTTACACTTTACGATGACAGCGTTGTGAGAAATGAAACTAGATAATGGCTAAACTTTGCGGGCTATGTTCTGTGAGCTGTAAATGATGTTAAACAAATAAAAAGTGAACCTGGAAAATGACGTGAAATTTCAAATTTAAGACAACTTGGTCGAAATACAAATAGTGGGACACTTTTTTTTAATTGAAGCTAAGAAACTAAGTTAATAAATCACTCGGTAAACCGGTTGACAGAAGGAGGCTGGAAGAACACAGCAAGCTAGGCAGCATGTGAAGGAAAGGAGCAGTCAACGTTTCGGGCATTACTCTTCTTCAGTCCTGAAACGTTGACTGCTCCTTTCCTCCAAGGTGCTGCCTGGCTTGCTGTGTTCTTCCAGCTTCCTATTTGTCCAACCAGATTACAGCCTATTCAGGTTTTTTTGTGTCTGATAAACTGGTTGCTTTGCTTCTCGTTAGAGCTCCTGGCCTTCTCTTGCGTATTGAAACTGATCATCATTTTGAAATAATACCCAGCAAATAAAAACAAAATTATTTCTATAAACCTCGAAGACGTTTGGGTAATTGGCGAGACCAAAGTCAGTGTTGATCGTACAAAATATATATGTTCATAGGAAGTATTATCTGTAATACTTAAAAATGGCCAGGTTTCCCTTGTGTCGAAATAAGGTCTTACTGTCTCTGACACAAGTTAGTGATTTTTTTTTCTTTTATGATATTTCTCATCAAACCACATTTGTCTCTGTCAACTACGCCTTATGTTGCAAAGGTTTAGTTATGTTTATTAAGTTTGGCGAACAATTCAAACTTTTCACTTGAGCTCTAGTGCGCTTGAACAGAGGAGTCACCACACAAAATAACGTTGTGTTCTTAATATCAGTGATGTAAGGTCCCTTTTTAATAATTTGGTTTCGAAGGGGTAAACACTGATCGCAAAGCTTATGAACTAATTGGTAAAGGCAAGTTAATTTCTTATATTTAGAGGGCGCTGTACAAACTATTGCTGTAACAACGTAATTATATCTATAATCGTTATTAATCCGTTTTACAGTTCACCACATGACATTGTTGTTCTGTCACTGAGGTATCCTGCTGAAGATCGGTATGATCTGTGACATAGAAAATCCTTTTCTAGGTATTATTCATATGTCGTTTTTTAGGACCTGGGCCTGAAATGCCTACGATCACGATAA